>NW_025776442.1:0-76814 GCF_021130785.1 Homalodisca vitripennis
TCTTGGCGGGTTCTCCTTTGAGTGATCTCTTCTCGATACGACAGTTTGTGTCCAAGATACCGAGGCTCTCCTAGACATAAGACTTTGTGAGTCATGCAGTCTCTCTCTCTCTCTCTCTCTCTCTCTCTCTCTCTCTCTCTCTCTCTCTCTCTCTCTCTCTCTCTCTCTCTCTCTCTCTCTCTCTCTCTCTCTCTCTCTCTCTCATCTCTCTCTCTCTCTCTCTCTCTCTCTCTCTCTCTCTCTCTCTCTCTCTCTCTCTCTCTCTCTCATACACGTGCAATGCCTACAAAAGTGCTTGCACAGCCTTGCATAACTGCTACTTGTCTTATCCTTATAGGCCTACCTAATGGTATCGCATATCTGTTCAGTGGAAACGTACATGACTAACTCAATGTGCTTCTCTCATAAAAATTTCATTCTGTGTCTGGTGCTATTTGAATAAGTTTGTAATGACCATCGGCTCACTGCATTTGTTACTTTGTAATCAAAGCGAATGGTTCATTGATTCATGTTAATGCCCGGTTCCTCCGTTGTTGATCTTTAAACTGCTGTAAATATGATTTTCCTAAGAACGAAAGCAAACTAATGTTGAGAACCTAAAAGAAACTAAACTGTTTCGATTTCCACCCTACTGCCACCTACAGCAAATTTAGGAAATACTACCATCATAATTAATTCAACACCTTACGAAAGATGGTATTTTGTCCAATACAGTATTTTGTCCAATACAGTATTTTGTAACGTGTAGTAATGTGGAGTAAAAATATGTAGGTTTATTATTTTTAATATCCAAGTATACAATATTAATTAAATCCCAATGTATTCTAAATCTGTCCACTTGATTTAGTGTGATGTCGTACCTTACATACTTTTACATTTGTGATATTAATAGGATGACATTTTAAAAGGCCATTTTGAAGATATTTTCAGAGGCGAAATATATTATACTCTTATAATAAAGACGTTGTGAATTAGTTGCATTATTTAATTTCTGCATTATTTAATATTTCAAGTCTCTAACTTATTTCTTTTTCTAGTTTTAGCCTGATTGGTCATATATAAAATGCGTAATTAATTAATCTAATACTAATGAGTATTTACTGTA
This sequence comes from Homalodisca vitripennis, assembly GCF_021130785.1. Classification (NCBI taxonomy): domain Eukaryota; kingdom Metazoa; phylum Arthropoda; class Insecta; order Hemiptera; family Cicadellidae; genus Homalodisca; species Homalodisca vitripennis. The sequence continues at coordinate 1,106 of NW_025776442.1, forward strand.
AATAATGAGGGTGTAGTTAAGTGTAATTATTTTACTTCTTGATATCATATGGAGAAACTGAACCTCTAAACATTTATACTGGGTGAACATCATGTGAATGTGAATGACGCAGCTGTCAGGATGAGATAAAGGTGTAATCCCACACATCCCGGGCGGGCTGTGGCTATGAATCAGTATAAGGGAACATGTATTCCTCCTCTCGTGTCTTTGTCTCTGTTTACAATTATGTTTTCGTTACAAATAAACAATTTAGAAGTACACCTTACCAACTGTCGTAACATGCTTTGCTAAAGTTGAATGCAAACTTTCAAACCTATAGTTCATTTCTTTTTCACCCTTCATTTACATAGACAGAAAGAACTTCACGCAAAATGAAGTTGACATGAAAATGACGCATCATAAAACTCATACTTGTAACAACTAGGTTTTATACAATATTTAAAATCTGCCTTTGAAGTCTTTCTTGAAATGTTGCATGTAAGAGACATGACTCTTTTGGATTGTTCTTTATTACATTGGGTTTAATATCAGTCATCATATAATAGACTTCTACTCACGAAGTCACCATAAAATATATTGTACCTATGTGATGAGATATTAAGGCTACGGTTTTCAATATGGTACATGTTTTAATCTGTTATGGTTGTATTGTGTTCGTTTACAAATTTATCTCTTCGTTCCGTATACGTAAAACTATCGTCTCATTCATAATTACAATAATTTATAATTGATTATTGTATTTTAACCGCCTTACACCCCACCATACCACACTTAATGCAGGAATTTTAAAAAAACTACTGGACCAAGCTATGTAGGGTCTAGTCCAGGTAGTATTGGTGGTCTAAAGTTCTGCTGAATAAAACTTTCCTCCTTGCTCTTTCTGGACCGAGAGGATTGTAGACACAATTTTTCTACACTCGTCCTCATACCAGAAACAGAGAACTCCATCTACGATATCAGGAACCTTCTTTAATATGGTTAATATAAATTAAAACGAATGATGAGAATTTTAACTCCTCCCTCCACTAAGTCGTTAAGCAATTGAATTCGCTTGATGCAATGCAATAATAATTTAGGTCAGTAGATTATTAAATGGTAAAACCATGTATATAATAATCCTATTGACCATTGTTGGTTATAAAACTTTTTTTAATTGCGAATCAAGTAAACTTATAATGCTTAAGGATAGCATCCTTAATCAGATATTTTGATCTCCTGCACCGGTTTCAAAAGTGACTTTTACTTTTCGAGTCTCATGCTGATTGCAGCTTATTATGAAACAAGCTGTGGTATGATTACTAGTAAACACTCTCAAAGTAATCAGTTTGCAGCGAATGCCGAAGTGTAAAACAACAGTATCATTGTTGGCGGTATAAACAGAGATGGTATGTCTGTTGGCGGCTAAACGTCAATAAAATTCTCAAAGATTTATGTTTCTGATGTCTCCGTTCAAATTTTGGAGTCGTTGGGCTAAAAATGTACTCTTTCATACAGGTTAGTATCACAGAACGACACTAACCCTCTCAAAGATATACTTGTTTCTAATGTCTTCGTACGAATATTAGGAGTCATTGTACTACAAAATATACTTTATGTCGTCGCTTTTTGTCTGTAAAATTTTAGTATACAATTACTTGAACGTTATAAGCATTTTTGTCTGGTTCTTAAATTATTGTTTTAATAAATAAAAAGAATATATAATAAATACAATAATTCGAGGTATACATGTGATTCTGACATAATTAAAACTTTTACTAATTGTAAAAGTCAAAGTGTTAAAAATCCTATCTCACATATACTGCAAACAATTATTTTATTTTAGAACTCCTCTTTACTGTCCGGATCCTCCACTAAAAGAGCGTCAATCTTATTTATTAACATTTATTCCTCCTCGTAGACTCTGTCAATCATAATTCAAGAACTTTCATTTTAAATTCTGCTTCTAATCCTTCCCGAAAGTTTTAGAAGAATTAAAGTTAGTCTCCTTTCGTTTCTTAACTGCAATAAATGCCAATATCAGTAGAGATAATCTTTTTACCACTTTACGACTTTGATTCAATGTATCGGAACAACTTTCTACACATATACATAGTTTACTATGTGGGAGTACGCCACTCTACGTGTCGTGAAGGGGGGTTTTCCTCAGTCTGCGTTCCAATTCTACTCTTGAGATCATGAGATTCCTGGGGAATGATTTGAGACAAACAAATATACAAAAAATAACTGATTATATTCTCCAGGAAGACAAAGGAGAGGTAGTGTCAGCATACTGAGCTTCAATGATGGCCAGCGAAATTCCATGGTTGTACATTCCATCTTATATAACACATCTTGTCAAAATAAAAATTAAGTTTCTTGCAAAATTTGAACTATAAAAATTATTATTAGTTCGATGTATATCAGATCATAAATTCTCATTTTTTTAGTTTTATTCCAGTACGGTACTTAAACAATAAAAGTTCAGGTAAGGAGGTGAGTGTAATATAATGCACGATTGCGTTGAAATCAGATCTCGTCACCGAATTTTTACATTGACTTTCCATTCATTTTTGTAATTTTTACCGTTTTAACTACATGATTAATCAGCAACATGTTTAATATCGGAAATATTTTTCTAGCTTGACTAAATTTTGTTTTATTCTGCTATTTTATCGTTCCCGACATTGTTACATCTAAGGTGAATGTAAATATAATATTTGCTTAAACAGGCCCATTGAGTGAAATGTATCATAGTCGAACTCAATGTTTCTTCTATAAAAATTAAGTTTCATAAAAGATTTTGAGCCTCCAACGCAGATAAATAGTTGGGTATCGTTATATTTGAGTTTTTATTTATAAAGATTCTATTGACAGTTGAGGTTTGTTTATCTTCCTGATCTAAAGTGTTGGATTTCCCTGAGGCATATTACAAGAATTATGGAATAGTTTCATGAATTTTAGTAAGTATTACATGTTGCAAATTATAATATGACGATTTTTTTTCGATAGAATTGGAGGTTTTCATTTTTTAAATGTTTTTTTTTTTTTAAATCATAATTGTTGATTATTTGTAAAAGTTTTGAAGTGACGTCCAAACCTTTACAGTTTGGTATTTACTATATGTAAAAGTCACTCACAATATCGGATTAGTTACCTAAGAAGAATTCACTATCAATATCACAAACATAGATTTGTAGATCTATAATGTTAAGGTGGACGGTACGCGTTAAGTTAAATTTCAATTTTATTTAATATTCATGTTTTATTAAAATTAGTGTGAAGTTAACATTGGATTTCCACATATTGGTTTGTTGTAGGCAATGCTTTTTAGACGTTATATAAATTCCCTACATGTCATTGTAATTGGAAGATATTAGTTTAGTGAAAATGGAAGTAACCTATTCAATTATGGGAGTAACCTTTACCTAAGTACGTTTTATAAATAACATGATTTCTTTGTAAACTATTATGATGTTTGGTTTTTAAGGGTGTAAGATCCAGTAATTCTTTTACTTTTTTTAAATTTAATCAATGCTTTATAATATTTATGCAGTACTTTCTGATTTTCTTGTGTACCTTTTTTGCCTAGTAAGTGCAGATATAAAATCAGATAAAAATAAAACTTTTCACTGTTCATCCCTTGAAGGATTTTTTGCCTTAGTTTCTAGAAAATCTACAAAGCCGTTGCGTAAAAGCTATATACTATATACTGTAACGAGTCAGATGTTTATTTTGGATTTGAAAGGTAAAGTAACATTTCTGGGACGGCCTGATACCATGGTTAGCCTCATTAAATATGCCTACTAAAATACAGTTTATCTTAGCTTATCACTATAGATCACTAATTAAAAATAAAAACCTTGAGGTTTTAGTTATTTTTTCTACAAACAACACAAAGTTCAATAATAGTGCCTATAAAACTTAAGGTAATAGTTATTATTTTTTTTTTTAATAATATTTTTAAATTATGGTTTTTCTATCGTCACTGTCAGTTTCAGGGTTAGTTAAACTTTTCGATAGAGAAAAATTGTTCCAGAAATTTTTTTTTACAATAAGTCGGATATTACGTGCTGCATGATGGATATATTGTAAATCTTACAGAGTGATGTTGTGGGCCTTAGTTTTATCCCATTATTAAATGGCAATATGACACATAAATGCTTAAGAATATTTAAAAGTTACGTGAAAAAAAAAGATAATGTGACAGATGATGCACACAACACATCTACATGTGATGGACGACAACTGAGAAAGGAGATAAGGTTGTGGAAATGGTAAGGGATGGGGAGGGGGTGATGTCATTTATTGCGTTGTGGCAAGCTGCGCCGGAGGTTATCACTGGGGGAATATTTCTTACTGAAGGTTAAACACGAGTTACCCGTATCCAAGGAAACACCCAAACAAAATATTTTGCAATTAGAATTCATGTACAAACACATAAATATAATATAAAATGTGCACATGTTTCTGTAACAGGTTTTGTAACACTGGCGCGTTATTTTAAAATAAAAACTAGTATACAAATTATATATGTAGGCCTATTATACCATGTGTTAAATGGACATTATTTTAGCTTTTATGACTGATTTGTGATAATTTTCTTTGTATTTTGTGCACATAGTAATATCTTCCTAGCTATAGAATACAATACTCAATATAATAACATTTCTGGAAACTAGGCCTAATACCATGATCAGCCTCATTACATATACGTACTAAAATAGAGTTTATCTTAGCTTGTCGCTTATATGTTTGGTAAAACTTGTTTCAAATATGGAAAAAGACTTAAATTTGCCTATATGTACATTACAAGAAACTCGTGTATTGCACCTGCCAAATACCTTGGTTCATGGCAAATAATGAAGACTGCTTTGAGGGCAGTATTTTAAAGTATGGAAACAGTAATAATTGGTTGACCGATAGCGAAGCTTATCACTTAGGGTCTGGAAAAATGTAAACAGTTTAACAAGATCTGTCTGTCTGTCTGTCAAAGCAGGATATACGTCACTAATTTAAATAGAAACCTTGTGGTTTTACAGTATAATTTTTCTACGAGCAACACAAAATTCTATAATGGTGCGTATATTTTTCCATAGATATTTGCTGAGATTTAGCAGAGCCAAATTTTTTGAAAAAAGAGTCTAATGAGCCATAGTTAAATTTAGAATAATTTTCAATAAATTTCAATATTTTGCTTTCACTCAGTCTTTCTTTCCGTGTGTGTGCCAGTATTCCAAAGGGTATCAATGGAACGATATGTCCTGTAAACTTTAAATTTGGTTTGAAGCTGATTTTGGATATTTACATACCCATCCACGAAATTCGCTGAGCATTAGCAAAGCCTAACTTTTCGCAGGCTATTGGAGAACGGAATGAGCCATAAAATCACTCTAAATATTCAAAATAACTTGGAATATATAGCTTCCATTCAGTAAGCAGACAAAATAGTTCTTATGTCATTCTGTATGTTTTACGCTAGGTATTTGGAAAATTTGCTCTAAACTTGTTGTATGAAGCTTTATTTTTACACACGTAAGATCAGTTTAAGATATGTTGCTTATAAGTCAGTCAATTAGGTTGACCGTAAGCAATGGTCATTATTTAAGGGTACATCTCAAAAAGGAATTAAGTTATAGATTTTGGTATTTTTTTAAACTACATTTCCAAAAAGGTAAAACCAAGTTTTAATATGTTACATATCACTGTATGAGAATTGGCTGAGCCTTAGTAAAGAGAATTACGTTGGAAAATATCTCTATATGTAATTTAATTACAGCCTTGAAATTTGATTGAATATTCATTAATAAATATGCAAGATCTAGTACGATGACAGAATATGTCCTTTGATGGAATTGAGTGTTAGCGAAGTCTTGAACTGAGGTAGTTATATCAAGCACGAATTTAAGCTTTGTGCTTGAAGTTCCTATGAAGCTTTATTTCTATATAGTCAAGATCGATGGCCCCTCAAATGATATCCCTCATTTGGATAGAATGGCGTCAAGGGTACTTCAATTGACTTCAAATAGGGGAGTTTTGGGGCCCCCAAATATCAAAAGGAAATTACCTTTAGATTACGTATTAGAAGTAGGTGCAATGAACTTTAAACTTCTAAAGTATTCAAATGAAACTCCAGAATGGCAATTCACCACTGTCAAGTGACACTACTGAAATACGATGCGAAGTATGGAAATACTCTGACAGTAAAAGAATCTTAAGAACCACTTTCACAAAACAAAGACATTAATCCCGTTTTCAACACTCTCTTGCGGCATTGGCTTTACCTCCTCACTGACAGACGGACCATTAGCCAAGAGGCGTTTACTTAGTTTAAAATACAAATCTCTCTCTCTCTCTCTCTCTCTCTCTCTCTCTCTCTCTCTCTCTCTCTCTCTCTCTCTCTCTCTCTCTCTCTCTCTCTCTCTCTCTCTCTCTCTCTCTCTCTCTCTCTCTCTCTCTCTCTCTCTCTCTCTCTCTCTCTCTCTCTCTCTCTCTCTCTCTCTCTTTATCTGTCTCTCTCTTTGAACCAGGAGTGTTCATACACTTGCAATGCCTACAAAAGTGCGCACAGCCTTGCATAACTGCTACTTTAATAATTGTGGTGATGTGTACAACAGTATCGATATAAACTCAGTTTATATTTCTTTAGTAAAACGGTGTACTATTAAAATTAACGGTAAAAACCTGTCAATATAATTAAACTTTCTATAGTAACATCACAGTAAGAAATATGAGCATTGTTACTGCTTACAACAATTGAATTTCAAAAACAATCGTAAAGTAAAAGTAAAAATGTAATTGAGTACCATAAAGATTAACGACGTTATCAATGCAATTAAAAGTAAAATCTAGAATACACCTCCTGTATCTTGTAAATATTCATAGTTATCGATATAGCATACTAAGTAGAATATAACACGTTATAAAAACTTTCATTAAATTTATCAAAACTCAAACAGAGTTTGTTGAAATGAAAAGTTACATTATAAGTGAAACGAAAGCGATAGTTCACACACACACACACACACACACACACACACACACACACACACACACACACACACACACATATATATATATATATATACCCAAAATATTTATATATTATATGTTCTTAAACATTATAACAATATCTCTGACATAATACATTAAGTTTACAGTAATACTATACTGAATATGGTTTTTAAGAAATAGGCTGGTCTTTCACGACAATCTCAAGAAGATAGCAGTTGTCACTACTTTATAATGTTCCACGAGAACAGCCTTAATTGACCATAAGGCTAGCGGACAGCACGTCGTGAAATCTTGTTATCTCAAGGAGCTCATGGTTGAATTCTCAAGAGAATTTCGCTCATCCATTGACTCTAACCTAGACCCTGGAGGCGCGTATTGATTCTGTGGTGTGGTTGTACTCTCTGGATAGTACTCCCTCGCGACAGCTTGGAATTTGATATATTCATATTCATCGTCATATTGTTGTAAAGACCTATATAATATTTCTCTCACTTCCAGGTGAGTGTGCTACTTCACCACAGATCCCCTACTTTTAAGATTCAATTACATTGTATTTGGCTGTATCTGTCACATATGCGTTAAAATAATCACACTAACATATGATCGGAATACCTAATACCTGTTAAACTACTTTTATTTACATTACTTAAATTTGTATTGTAAGCCGAATTTAATTTCAATAAACATTGAATCACAAAAAGTACTTGCTCAGCCGGGACTCGAACCCGTATCTCTCACTTGCCGGGTGAGTGTGCTACCAATACACCACAGAGCCCTTAATTTTTACGATTCAATTATATTTTCAGTTTTACAAGTATGAGTATTCCGACTTCTAATAGATGAGACATTGGGGTGTAATTTAGTGGATATGATCATGAGTTGCTCTAGTATAATTTTAATAGTACCTAATCAAAAATTTTAAATTATGTATTAAGGTTAAATTAGTATATAGACTAATTTTAGTAATAATTAAAGTAAAATAAATTTAAAAAATTTGTTTCCTGCTAAAATATACTAGAGCTGCTTATGATCATGTCCACTAAATTACACTCTAATGTTTTACCTATTTAAATTGGTAATACTCATAGTTCAGAATCTGAAAATCTGGTCTATTAAGAGGAATATTAATAGAAATGGCCTACCTTTGTATATAGATGTATCACCACATTGTTTATCCCGTAAAGATCGCCATTTACGATTGGCCTCTTGTCAGTTGCCTATGGTTGCTTGTTCAGTGAAGACCTGTTGTGACCTATATTCTTTATTTCTGTTTTAATAAGTAGTGTTTTTAAGTGAATGATATAGTGATAGCTATGGAGCAGTGTTTGTTATGATTTATGGTATACCGTATCACAACACATTGGTATCCTCGTCATGTATTATTTAAGGCTGTGTGGGAAATTTACTTCATGAAAAGTAATATTCTTTAAATATATTACTTGATTTGTTTAGGGTGTTAGTAGTAAAAACCAGCACTTTATTTACTGATTTAGATCATAGGACCATGCTAAATTCTACTGCACCTATATTTTATTTGTTAGGAGTTATATATTCATAATCATGTTTTGTTGCAAATGGACAAGGCATTCTCATTAAATTGGTTTAGAATAAATTGATTATTGATCAAATTATAGATAATTTTAGTCATCCAAGAGACTCCAGTTACTGTGTATAAAGTAAATAAGGTACCTACTGTTATAGTCAGATATACATAGTATCACTCTAATGTATGTTTTATACTACTTCTATGTTCATTATTGCACACAATTAATAAAGTAGAAGTAAAAAATTTACTATGTTTTTACTGGATCCTGAATCGTGCTAGTAACAGTTATGTACTAGTGACTTTTTTATAGTTTCGTGTGAAAATATAAACAACAAACTTCTGTAGTAACATACGTTGAACCTGGAATCAATAGAAATAGCCGTTCATTAGAGTGCTTGTTGTGTTCTAATACGATATTACATCTTGGCAAGGTTGAAGGACTGCTAACCTCCAAAGTACAGAATTCCCTCCAGCTCCAAAATTTACTGGGAGCCGATGTATGCCGAGACGTTACGAGTCCATAGAGCCGCGATCTGCCGGATAGAGGTGGTCTCCTCACCGTAGGTCTCGGCCACCACGAATTCCAGGGAATGGAAAGCGGACCAGCGTTCAGCTCGGCCACAGCTAGGCTGATGGCCCCCGAGATGGTCAGGCCAGATAAGAATGTTTTAAGCCCCAAGCAGAGAAAAGATAAATTGTGCGTCTTAATAAGTAATAGGCGTCAATAACGTCAAATTTAATTGTTAGAGACGCACCATCATTGGATTCATTCTTTTCTCTTTATAAATGAGATACATGCAAAATCTACAGATGAAATTATTCTTGTGATATCTAGCCACGTAATACATTATAATGGGTGACATAGAAGTAAATAAATAATATGAGTCTACAGAATAATAAGTCACTAAAAACAGGGCTGGATATATCTATAAGCTTAAGGACCTATAAATTACTGTAGCAGATTTCGGGGGGTGGTATGCTGTGGGGGAGAAACATCTCAAATATGTGATACATAACGATCCTGTCAAAGCCTGCTCGGTATTTTGGGGGTGGTCCAGAAGTCAACTTCAACCCGCTGTCACCAATGTTAGAGAAGGCTTCGTATCCTTCACCTGATATGTTATAATAAGATGATTAACTTTATTTTATGATTATTGAGCCAAATAAAGTTATAAGAAAATGCTGGGTGCTTAAAAAGTAATTATTTAAACAACTTATGAAACATTTTTTTCTGTAATTAGCTCTTTGAATCATCTGTCATATATGCCAAATATCAAGTTCGACAAGCCGTTCTAAAATTAAAAATGTATAAGCGAAATTACCAATTAGTCTGTTTGTGTAATTCTTCAGTTTTTAAAGTTTGAATATAATATTTGTTTGTCTCTGGCCATGAATAAAATCTAAGAAGGTTTGCAGAGAGCCCGGTTACACTTTCTAATTGATCATTCCTGTTTCGTATACCGCTAAGAAGAGCAGTATTTGTACGTTTCAGGAGACAAAAAATTATACCATTGATCGCGTACTATAGAATTAAACCTTTTTTCAAATCCGCCTCTAACTAAATAATCTCTTAAAGTGCTGGAGTAGTAGGCTACATATTTTTTATGTCACATAGTAACATTTCGTATGCTTGTACTCTGTTTACTTACACACTTATTTATTCTATTACTTTTCTCGATGGCATTATAATTAGCCATAAGAAGATACAAAAATATTCATTAACGCCCAGCCAAACATTTTAGAGTGACAAACATCATGATCAAACCCATTAGTGCCTATATGGAAATGAAGCTTAATGCAAACTATTAAGATTTTAAGTCAGTTAATTTTTTAGATATCTTGTGGACAGACAGAAATAACCAAATAATTTTTTCACGTTTTGCCATCGTTCACGCTCATCCAAAAAATGAACCACCCTAACCCCGTATGATTAATAGACGCGCGAAAGAATAACGATCCAAGTTCCACGCTAAAGTTACGAGTGTGTTAAATGCTACACCGCAAGCCACCTGTCGCAACTATAAATTATCCTTTTGTTTCTCCAGGCTTTGTTCCGGCTGAAGAACTCTTCACGATTTCTCAAAGCACTGGATTAAAATAATTGCGCCTTTTTAGTAATTGAACAAAATCTATGCAATGGCCTAAAATATAAATATTTTCTAAATGGATAAATATTCAAACAAATTAAATAGTTTGATTGTATGTTATCATTCCATTTTACAAAAGTTAACCTTTATGTTATTAATCGCTTATGAGGTGATGTAAGTTCTATTTCTGTCGGTTACTAGGGCTTAAAGGTTAATTACTAAATGCGGTTATCAGCAGGTTTCACATCTATTTAACACATATTATATTTAAAATGAACTTGACGACAGAGTAGAACTATTGTAGAAGAAGAGGCCATTGCTTTTGGATATAAAAACTGTTGATAGTTACTGGGACCTTATTCATTTGTATATCCTATTTAATTATGTATTTGTATTAACTTTATGCGAAAGATGATTAGATAACATTGATATATTTTGTTCGGTTAAAGTGTTGCCCTGCAATTTTGTTTGATTTAGGTAAAAGTTTCTGTCACAAATCAAAACATCCCCTGACTGCTGCACAGCATAACCTCCACACAGGCAGAACAAAGTTGAAAATTAAAAGTTTCTAAAATTATATAAATCAATGATTTTATTATTTAATATTTCATTTATTCTAGCCGCGTTTTTTCTTAATACTAAAGATTCGCTCCTTTTGGTCTTATACGCGATCTGCTAAAGGTTTCAGTCCATATGAGTATGCAGACGGATTAGGCCATAAAAGCCATTTTAAAACGTCACAAGACAACGTATAAGCGCTTGATCATACGGTAATTTAAATAGTTAGTCTCGGGGGAATGTGGCATTTGTGTTCCCTTTTCTGGGAAATAAATAGGAAGGAGATGGATGAGCTGCAAGGACATTAAATGCTTTCAACGGAAAAATTGTCATCCGTATAAGGTTTATGCAATTTTGAACCTTCTAATGGGATGTGGATAGTGAAAATTATATAAGTTTAAATATACTTAGAAGTTATACGGATAAATGTGAAAATTTTAAAATTTATATTACATTGCATAATGGATATAAATAAATATTTGATGACTATAATAGACATTTGAATATAGAGAACGTATTTATTTTATTTTAATACAAGTAAGTGATTTTTTTATATTAAAACTAAACCTTAAAGAGGTATTTTTCTTAGACAGTATTAGAGTTTTTTTAAATTTTAAAACTAGTTTATTTTCATTTAATTTTGAGTTATAACTATACTAAGTCTTATATTATTTTTTTATAATCCTCGCCGTGGAAATTAATAAGAAAATTTAGTATTTATGTACTAATTTATAAAAAATTAAATTTTTGAATTGAAAACTGTACCTGACATGAAAATTTGCAAAACTGTTATGAATTTTATTGAATGAACAGAGTTACAAATACTTTCTTGTTTTAGTATATCTCTCCATTATTATTCTATTGTAATAATAAGTGAGTTACTGAATAGAATAACATATAAAATAATCAAATTCAAAATAAATAAATATATATATATATATATATACACACATAAAATATATATTATTTATATATAATATATATATATATATATATATATATATATATATATATATATATATATATATATGCTAAAATGTTAAGACTGCTTTATTATAAAATATTTTATATAGTTTTAAAACTTCCTTTGTTAACTTTTAAAGATATAGAGTAATAATTATAACTCTATAACGTTTAATTAAACAGATTTACCTTTGCAAGTGTTTGATGTTATAATACCATTATAACGATTTGCAGTCGTAGAGATAATTGGCATTATCTGTTAGAGGATTAAAGTATGCAGGATTAAAGGTCAGTAAGAGAGTTTTAAACTGTTTTGTAATTCATTGACTTTCTTTATGGTTTATTCCATTACTTATCTGTAGTCACATTATTTAATTGTTAATTAATACCTGTATGAGTTCTTTAATCTTGAATATGCACCATTGCATGAAATATGTATAACATGGATTTGACCCAGAAATGGAGTATCGACTTCCCAGATGCTCTGTATAAATATCTAAACTGTTTGTTCTTCTCAGATAGTCTGTGGAAATATTGCAGATTTGTCAATATTTTAAAATCTACCGGCACTCGTACTGGAACGGAACTCAAACTATTTTTGCAATTTCTTGTAATAGTAACATCATTGATTAATTAGCCATAAAAGAATATGAGCCGTTACGTAGTATAATATGCTAACTACTTTGTAACTTGAAATTATTAATAGAATGATTTTATAAAAACAGATTTTCAATACGGCATTTTTAAAACATAAACTTCATTGATATAATAGAGCAGTTTGGCCTTACGAGGTTTATGTTAAATATAAGATTGGTATTGGCCGTCTACAAGATTCTTGGACCTGATATAAGAGTAAATATGTAGTCACTATCTGTGACAGGATCTGAAGCCTTTCACTTCCTCGGAAATTGGTGATATTTTATTTCCGTGGCTGGGTAAGTGAAGCTTGTTTCGGTAGCTTTAATTTGCATAAATTATTTGTAGCATGATTTTCATTCAAAATTTTCTACAGCTTCTTATCTTATGATAGTGAACAATTTACACATTGTAATTCAAACATTTTAAAACACAAACATTAATCTGAATATTCATAGGAACCACCTGTTTCAAGTTAAACTTTTAGTAATCTCTTTTGTATTTATTTTTTATCATACTGCAGTAAAATTATTGTAACATGTAAAATAAGAATCGGATGAAAAATATAATTTATTTCTTATTTTAGAAACAATATTGCCTTCAAAATTTAAATGCAAATCATTTGAGCCATGGGATTACGATGATCACAACACACAATATAATGTAATTCCTAGACCTTTACAACACAGGAAACATTAGTTTATAAATATTCTGGCACAAGCGGGAGATTTATTAAATTAGAAACCAATCGCAAGTAGATTATAAGTAACCTAAAAACATGTTTAATGTCCTATGCATTCAAAACAGATTAAGAATTTATACATAGGTAGTCATGGCATTCTACAAGTAAGTAAATTAAAAATTAACATCTTACAAGTTTTAAAAATTATTAGGTACATAATTTAATGTTGAAACGTCAATACAATTATTATTACTAATCAGTTCTTGATTACAGTACCATTAATTAATAGTTTAGTTATTAGTATGATTAAAGATAAAGTAAAACACCTATGTAGTTTTACTGTACCTATTATTACAATTTTTAAATTTTCGAACAGGAAATCATTATAATTTGTACACTCACATCGTATATATGATAATTATGTAATATATATTTAATCTTTAAAACAGCAGCAAATTATACAAATAGATAACTGAAACTATTTAATATAAATAATTTTAAATGTCAAACGAAATCTATATAGTTACATGATTAATTACTATAAATTACTGTTTTACTATAATTACTGTTTTTATAGCAAGATATAAATGCACATGTTATTCTAGATAAAAAAGTGATGATTCTAGAATAGCCCGAAAATTTGAATATTTGGTTCCATTAAACCTTAAGTGCGACGAGATGCATTCCATTAGAACAGGATTGAGTTACATTATTGTACAGGCCTGTTCACCATAAAGCATGACAATTTACTTAATGTTTCATTACATCAGGAATAATTTTAAATGCAATTAAATATAATTTGATTAATTTTTGTTTACATCTATCCTTACATAAATATTTTTATATATACAGAATTATTCAATATCCCCCAGAAAAAATAATACATACATCTAAAAATACCTTAAATCCCTGATTATGATACTTATTTTGTACATGAAACCGTTTCGAAAGGTAATAAATACTTGGTAATTTTAACTATTTGATGTTATTTAATTAAATTAAAAATTAAATTTTCTGAAATGTTGTGGTTTCACTTAATTGTTTTACTACTGAAGCACGAAAAATAACAGTAGTTTTGTAAACAAAGTAATCAGTGTCATGAACCATCACTAATATATAGTAAAGGAAAACAAAAGAGCAAAGTTTTAGCAAGAATGATATTATGATATCATATTGATAATGATGATATTGATATTATGATATTTTTGTCTCTTAATGCATTTATCATGTTTCTCTATGAATAAAAAGCCTTGTTCTGATTTCTGATGATAGCGGGCCATACAAATGTTCCACATGGGTGGAAATGCAATTTTGCTCTCTATATTAGCTGTTTAATTAGGGTAGGAATTCAATTCGGTGGGCTATATTAGTTGTTCCATTAGAGTGGGAATCCAATTCGGTAAGCTATACTAGCTGTTCCATTAGGGTGGGAATTCAATTCGGTGGACTTTAATAGGGAGGGAAACAATTAGGCATTGATTATTCCATTTAAATAACAATGAGGCTGGTTTCTTTATATAACATTTAAACTCCAGTCAGAAGATGATTTACTAGAAATTTTGCTTGAGAGAAATTTGGATTTTGAAATTTCTCTTCTCAAAAAGTCTCTTGAGAGAGGAAAAGGAAAGTCCATAAAGCATTTAGCAAGTCTTAAAATATTCTAAATCGTTTAGTAATATGCAAAATATGCATTTTAATGCAGTGCGTTTTGTGCTATGATGGTTTTTAACATTACCTAAGCATTACCTATTTCATTTAACATTTTCTGTTCTCTGAGAAAAAGAAGTTGAGAAATTAGAAATTGTACTACTCCTAAAAGTAGCTTTATGCTGCTTCCGGATTGGCAGGATATTCTGGATTGGTGAGGTTGGATTTGGGGATATTCTGTCAGAATCCATGAGGATGGATTTTGGGCATCTCAGTCGAGTGTCCTTGGAAGAAGGGGGAGCTAGCTCTGTACCTGTCTCTCCAGTCGGGAAGGGGTGGCACGGCTTTATGTCTAGGATAGCACAGCCCTTAACACATCACCTAGGGAGCCCTACCAACTCCAACATACATCTACCACAGTAGACTAAACGTATTGATCTACATTTGCACCCCAATATATCGACATTTGTGGTTAGTAATGTGAAGCTCCTGATCGTAAAAAAGATTAAAGTGACAATCAATTTTCGCTGTGCCCAGTATAGGTTAAACTGGAAGGTAAAGACCAGCCAGAAGTGAGGCCTCATTGAGACTGAATATTCCTGACTATTCAAGTATATACAGTTTTCCATGGTATCTTCATAAACCGCAAGTTTACTGCAAATTAAAACACAGACCTCTTCTACTGAATAGAGGAGCCGTACTTATTTAGTCCTCCCATTGATATAAACGTGATTTTTCGAACTTGAGTTAATGCCTCTACGAATGCATTCCCAACTGCCATTCTTTAAAAGGCTGTTAATTTTATTGCACATAATAATACAGGTTGCCAACCAAGCTACCTTTATAATAAGTGAATGAAAAATAGTTTTAGATTACACATTTGAATGGGCATTTGTGTTTAAATGTAATGTGATTGTAATGTGTAATGTAATGTGTATAATTAATTTGTACTTAAAATTATAGCACAATAACTGTTTTAATAGCTATTACGTTTTTAGCAAAAATAAATAATGATTTTATGACAATTTTCTCCAAATTAACTGAAAAATGCCAGTTTAATGTTTATAATGGCTTGAACATAAAATATTTCAATAAAGGAAACAAAGAAATAGTTCTCATATTTCCATAGTGAATTATACATTTGGGCAGAGATATTCATCTTGTGTCATACCTATTTAAAAGTTTTAAGATTTAAAGTTTGTTATTGGCGAAGAAAATTTTAACAGGATATCAGGATTTTGGGATTTTTGCCTTCGTTATATCTTCCAGGTTAGAATCTATTATCTTCGTCAGGGGGGGAGGTATTAGTACATACATAAATGAAAAACAGTAAAGAAAAGAAGGGACGGAAAAGGTTTCAAACATAACCAAAAGCTGCCTGGAGCCTAGTCCAGGAGTATCGAAGAGTATCCAAGGAGAATTCAAGAGTATCCCACTTTCATCCTTCCTGGTTTGGTGTATGGTGTGTGTTTCTCGTACTCGTGACTTGTGCTCGGGACTTATATTCTCTGCAGTGACAACGCATGGATTACACTCCAATCAGGTTTTGGGTATGTCTGAACCCTTTTTTCTTCCCTTTTCTCTTCCTTATTTTCTTCTTTCTGTTCTTTATTTTTGTATTTACTAACACCTCCCCCACCTGACGAAGAGGATAGATTGCAATCCTCGAAACGTTATGTTATACCTTTTGGAATATATAACGGTGGTAAAAGTCCGAAATTCTGTTAACTGTAGAATTATGAAACAGTTTAATATGATCAACAATGAAATAAGTACGTTTTTGCGCTACCATTGCATTACATATTCTATTATCACACTGTAAGATCATAGCAAAACATGTCTGTATAAATAAACAAACCGAGAGAAGAAAATGTGAGGCAAGGAATTACGACTTCTCATGTTATCTTACTTAATTAAGTTTAGAATTAGCATTTTTACCTTGTTCATTAGAGCTAACATTGAAATACCTTAAACACGAATGTCCTTTGCATTTTGATGTTGTTTTGTATACAGCTATTGTGTTTTATTTTACACTCGATCTGTGTTATACATTTTTACATTATATTATCGTAGAATAACTTTGTGATGCTACAAATGCTATAAAGACATGCCTTTATTGTACTTAATAACTCTGCTATAATATCAGTATAATATAATAAAAACAATACAACATTAAATGATCGTATTCCTAGCCTTTAGTAAGGCTTGAGGTTCAGAAAGGTAGATAAAAGAAAAACTAATTATATGATCAAATACAAGCATATCACAATGAGATAATATTATAGCACGATTTTAAGTAATGGCATATAACTGGGCGAGCAAAATCGAGAAAATGAGTTGCAATATTAATAATATATACATATATACCGGAGATCTAAATGGCATATATATATATATATATATATATATATATATATATGTATATATATATATACCGGATATCTCAATACATCATTGTAATAATGTGACATGGGTTATATATATATATATATATATATATATATATATATATATATATATATATATATATATATGTTTTAAAATAATTATTTGAGTTGCCTTATATTGTTTTACTAGTTCGATAATTGGAATGGTGTTCATATTTAAACAATTAATATATTTTTAGTTTATAAAAAGTGTTAAAAATTATACTTCCAGCTCAGTCTTAAGAGGTAGACATACGAGTATTTTGTAACAACTGAAGTATTATTATTATTATTATTATTATTCTCATGGTATTTCAACTTATATACCGAAAGCCAATCAAGATACGAAAATGCTTTTAACACAAAGTTTAGGAAATACTATAAGCATTCCAGAGCAGTTTCAGTTTTCCTCTATTTTCATAAAAAATGGTGTTGGGAAAGGTTGAATGGTCACCATATTAAAACGAAGCAGAGTATCTAGCGCTTCATAAATGTCGCCAAGACATTAAAAATTAAATTATGTACCTTGTTTTAACTTGTTTGTTCTTTTTTGTGACGGTTACCGTTTCCACAAGCCGCGTTATATAGAATATATAAAATTTTAAAGGGAAAAGGGGATGGTTTTGTTATCTGGGGGTTATATTCGGCGGAGCTGTGCAGATATGATCGGTAAGTGATACAACGACAGCGGTTTGAATAAACTGATTTTTTAAATACATAATTTACGTAATAAACACACAAAAAGACAGACAGAAAATCAAATAATATAGGACTTGACTTAATATAATATTCTGACTTATTATATAATGAAATATTATGCTTGTTGAACTTAGGTAGAGTGATATCTGAACGCCCTGTATAAATTGAACATTCCAGATGGTGACGAGAAAAATTTGAAAAGTGAATTGATGTTAACTTTGCTAATAAGCATTGAAATAACAACTTTTACAGTCATAGGTTTTTGAAATATTTCATAAAATTTTGTTATAATGGTTATATAACGGTTATACAACTATATGTCACCAATGCAGTGAATGAAATATGAAAACATAGTCTCTGACTGTTTATAACCAAAGTTTTCCATTTTCAATTTATTACGCCTTGAAGGCTATCTATCCCATTCAAAGTTTCATTGTGGGCGCACTTATCCTGAAGCTTGTTGAAACTGCAGCATCCTTATATATTAGTTAAATATTGCTCTCTGTTCCTGTACAGCGTACATTAAGGATCAAACATACGAATTTATGTCTACATTATTTCTTTCGGTTAATTAATTATCAGAAATTTTCAAAGGGCAGCGTCATGGCCATTAACTTCAAATTAATTAATTATAAGAAATAATTGGGAAGCAATATAAGAGAATGCCTAAAAATAAAAGACAATTTATTATATTTCAATTCATTTAGCACTTAATCTTAGCAAATAGAAAGTAAAAGTATACATTAAGTAAAGAATACGCCGTATATTATTCTGTATTGAATTTAGACAAGTATTTTATCTACATAAAGAACAGTTTTAACGACTATTCTAATTTTTCCTTTATAATTGAAAAATACACACAAACAAATGATTCTAACCTAAGTATCTCAAAAATTAAATTAAAATTCACTGTATTGTTCAATACTGATGTTAAGACACTGAAAACCTTTGAGTAAATGTGTAAGATACTGTATATACCAACGGGACTACCAAAATTTTATAACACTATTTCCTTTCTTTCAAAATCAATTTTAACTTGTAGGCCTTACTATTTTTTAATGACTTATATTATAGAAGAATTTTAATGGAAACATTTATAAATGAAACAACATGAATAGTGAGATAGAAAATACCTCTTGAAAATTAAATATCATGACTAGCTAGATGCCAATGGCGCAGTGTAGCGGGTACGGCGGTTATCGCAAGATATCCAGATCAAGCACCGTCGAGCGTGGCTGCTGCTTTCGTGGTAATCGTTGAGCGATCCCGTCTTTGGAATCAGCCCGCCTGCCCGACCATTGGTGGTAGATCTTTACTTTACTGTTTACTTTAAATAAATATACATTATTTTGGGGATACATCGGCATAAAACTGGAATGAATGCGGCTCTGCAATGTTTGAATTTACAATGTCATTCTGTGTTCTAATTGAGACATTGTTGCTGGTTAACCTACCAAGAAACCAGGAGGCAGTAATTATATTCAAGTAACAATCAAGATATTACAACCCTAACACAGATTGTTTCCTAAACGTCTATTGTCTCATTTGGTCTCATTTTTTGCGGTAACAAACATGCAATTTGATGTTGATGATAATTTACGTTTACAAAAAAGTAACGCAATTTATGGTGATAAAAGGCTGCAAAATATCTGAACACAACAGGTTTTTTTTGAACTTGATATATTTGGATTTTAAATGTTTCTATAATCTCATGGGAAATGGAATCTATCGCTACCCTAATTAGCAAACGTCGTAACTCAAAAATGCCTACATTTTCAGGAGCTCAAAATAACATTATATAAATTCAATGGACACTTGAAAACATATACAAATACAACCAGTATATGAATTGGTTTGATTTCTTGTATTGTTTAGAAAAAAACAACTAATTTTACTACATGAAGTTTTTATTTTGGACTTAAGAGTTTTTTGTGTTATTTATTTTGGAGATACGAGGTTTTCTTGGCAAAATAACTATTGAGTTAAAGTAATAGAGTTGGTGGGCAAACAACAAAACAAAACTTTCTCCTGCACAATTAAACTTTTAATTACATTGCAGAAGTATGACAAATTAACTAAGATATTTTATACATGGTTTTACAGATGTTCAAATCAGGAAGGACACTTAAACAAAGGGGATACTGTCGTAGAACTCATGATAGTCTCCTGGTAAAATTGATTTAAGATCTTGCAGATCATTATACTTTCTTCTTGTTATTGGCAGTCTTTCCTTGTAGAGTTCGGTAAATTTTTCAGTCTCTATTGCACCTACTGCCTTGTTTTTCCGTTGCGGGAGAACCTGCCATTCTTCTGAGAAATTGAACTTAAAATTGATTGTTCCATTACGGATGTACTTTAAAGCACGAATGTCTGTTACACCAACAACTTTGCCTGGTCTAATGTTTTTGAAGAACAGATCACCCTCAAAATTCTTGATATACTTGTGATTTAAGTATTTAACATTTTACTCAGCTGGATTTCATCTGTTCTGTCTGAAAAAATTTTCATAATCTGCAGGAACATTAATTTTCATGTTCTTTAGCCTCCGTTCTATTAAGGAGTGCATGGAATCTCCTTCCATTTTGGTATGATCCACTTCTAAGTACTTTTGTTCTACAATAACTTGGTTTGTG
Source organism: Homalodisca vitripennis (assembly GCF_021130785.1). NCBI lineage: Eukaryota > Metazoa > Arthropoda > Insecta > Hemiptera > Cicadellidae > Homalodisca > Homalodisca vitripennis. The sequence continues at coordinate 21,973 of NW_025776442.1, forward strand.
CATGAAAAGTTCAACAGAGCGTTTTCTACATTAGCACTTCTGTTTTGGTATGCACACCCATCACTATACATGATTATTTTAGTTTTTCCCTCGGGCATAGGGAGTTGTGATTGTAGAAACTTTTAAATGTTTGTTGCAAATGCATTTGATGTAAGCCCACCCTCCATTTCATTCTACAGGAAACAAAAACCGTCGTGTGTTCCTAAGTTGTACACTGTGAAATTGTGTGTAGAGAGTTTAATTTTATAATGTAATGCAGAAACGTTAGATCTAGGACTTATAAAGATTGTAAGTCCATAGTGTAGGTCAAAATTCTTTTATCTTTTTATCAGCTTCTTTTTCAAGCCTAGCTTCATCTTTTCTTAATATATGGGCTTCATAGTCTTCCTCATTTAAATTCCCAGTTTTGAAAGATTCACAATTGTCACAGGCTTCTTTTTCGGGTTTGAACCAACCTAAGTTGACATTTTCAAATAGTTAATCTAACTTGGATTGAGAAGGTGAACCAACTTGTTTTTGAACGCACCAATCATTTTTATAAAACAGAAAAAGTTCTTGTTTAGATTTCCAGTTGGGCTCAAGGTACAATTTACTGGTTATTTTTCGACAATATTGCGATTTAACCTTGGGCAATGAACGAAAGAACTCCTCTAATGATTCTACCTCAACAGACTTTCTATTTTTTCGTCTTGGCTCTTCAACCTGCTCACCTCCATTCAAGATAACTTCACCACCACTATTTACAGCTTCCTCACTATTTTCATAGTTATCTTCACCTTGCCATCGGAGTGCCATCCATTTTCCAATGGACAATGTGTTCAGGAACATAGTTTTACATACTCTTACGTTAGTTCCCAACTTCTTCAAAAAGTACTTGCAGGAATACTTCCTCTTACTTTTAGCATCATTATTTCGATCTCTGGCTCTTGAGGTTTCATTTTTTTACGTGAGTAATTTCACAAACACCCTTTTCCCCTGCCAGTCAAGTTTCCAAAATTTATCAAAGTTGGTCTTTCGGTCATTTATAGCTAATGACGTACATTTTAACACACTATTGTCTTTATTTTTACAATATTGAAGCGTACTTTCATTTAACGGGCGTTTTTATTAAAATCATACTCGTATTTTCCCACGTCATTTTACTTTTTACCGCAATATTCTCGCCCATGCTTTCTCGCTTCTTTCCTCTCAATTAACTTCCATGTGGTAGCAGTTGTTACCTGATGTCGTTTCTTTCGTTTTCGACTGACTACATTGTTCTCATCATCCATACGGCGGCAATCAATGTTGCCATCAGATTCAGATTACTCAGGGGTTTCATCAGGATCTTCATCTAATACTGTGGCATCTTTAGGTAAGTTTTTATCCTCAGAACTAACAAGAGAATTCTCAGGTAGGATTAAGTAATTTTCGGGTGAAGTTTTGTTCTTTTGAGGTGGGTTTATTTTGTTTTCGGGTAGGTTAGTGTCATTATCAGGGAAGTTAGTATTATCTTTAGGTATGTTAATGTCATCTTCAAGTTGGTTTGTGTCATATTCATGTAGGTATAAGTCATCATTAGGTACATTTCTTTGGTCAGATATGGCGACAAACTTTTCGTGTAGGTTTATACAGTTTTCAGGTAGGTTAATGTCAAACACTCCGGGTAGGGTTGTTCGGTTAGTACTGTTATATGAGAGAGTAATGTCATCGAGTTCATTCACTTCAGTGAGGGATCCATCAGTATTGAATATGAACGTCATAGGCTGGTCAACGTTTGCACGCAAAGCCAAATCCAATAGTTTCTGTCTCCTTGACATTCTGAAAAAATGAAGGGGTATTGAATAGCTACCGTAAAAGTCAACTGTGAATGCCTTGTATCCCCAAAATAAACAAATAAATAGCCTTGGTGGTTTTCAGTGCCGAGCGGAAATTAGAATAGGCTAGTCTATTTAGTTTACAATAGTAGCATAATTTTAATTGGCCTAGCCTGGGCTAACAGTTTTTATTAATTTTATAATATGACTTAATTGCAGTAAGTTATGACTTTGTATGGAGTATGCAAAAAAATGATACAAATAACTAAATAATTCACTGAACTCCATGGTGAATATAACATAACCTCAAAACTGTAAACATGCAAAACATGTAACTCCAACTAAGAGTTCAACACACTTTAAGCCTCTGTAAAGTAAAAATATGATTAAAACTAAATTGAATGTTATTGTCTAATACTTACTTTTTAACTATAGACGATCATTTGAATCAAAAGAGTAGAAAATTGTCACAAAACAGTTCAAATCAAAGCGGCACTTCAGTTTGCGTTCATCTGTGATACACAACAACATGGCAACTAGGAGTTACCAGGTTTGCCAACTATAAAAATGAAAGACAGGAGTTAAGAGGTTTGCACTATGTAAAATAATAAATGAACTAAATTTTTTGGAGTTCCAAGGTTTGAAACATGTGATAGAGTATTTTTTTCCTGAGAAGTTGGTATAGAAATGTCAATTTAGGAAAAAAGTGGAGTTACGAGGTTTACTAATTAGGGTAGCGCTATATAATGGATTGCAAAAAGTATGAGCTATTAAGTAAATTAATTGAATACTTTTCGCCATAGACCGCAGCCACTAAATTCAACTGTACTCTCCGTTAAATCACGAACAAAACGTGTAATATATCTTCACTTTATTCGACTTATTTATTTTTTAAACATACGGGTGTTCTATAATACAAAATATATCTAAGATTATTGCCGAAAAATTTTCATTAGATTTTAAACTATTGGTTTATAATCATGAAAATATTAGTAACTGAACGAGTATACTAGATTTAGGTACTCATTTTGTAGTATAGACCTATATGAAAATAACCTTAGGTGTTTAAGAATTATTTGTGCCATTATCGATTTATCGTTACATTATCAGTACAATACCTCCTTTCGTGAGTAATTATTGTGATTTAATAATTGATAATGACCTAACTGACTAACAGTATTCCAATTTATGAATATATAAGATCAACACATATTACTTCTTTATTTAAAGTTTGTTATTGACCTTGGAAGGTTTGATAGGATAACAGGAATAGAACTGAGTTACGGAGTCCCGCAGGGATCCATCCTCAGTCCTGTGCTTTTCCTGATTTACGTCAACGATGTAAAATAATCGCTTCTGCATGGAAAATTAGTACAGTTTGGCTATGATACGACTCTCTTTTTCGATGCAATATCAAGTGAAGTTTTGGAACAACAGGCTTTAGTTGACGTGTACAATACTTCCAAAGCCTCAATATTACAACAAACTCTTCAAAAACCAACGTTTTGAATATTGCCTTGCGCACTGCGGGCAACCAGTATGGGCCTGCAATTTTGTTAGATGACTTCACACTGAAAGAAGTCAGCCCGTAGAAATTCATAGGAATGCACCTTGATCAAGGGCTGACTTGGAATGAGCATATTGACTATGTTTGCGCCAAAGTCTGCTCAGGTATTTTTGTTCTGAGATCTTTAGCCAAGTACTGCCCGAGTCAAGCACTGATTACGGCGTATTATGGACTGATTTACCCCCATCTGGCCTACGGAGTGGTACTTTGGGGAGCTTGCGCAAACACACAGTTTCAAAGACCATTCAGACTCCAAAAAAAGCAATTCAAATAATCGCCAAAATCAAATTTAGAGAGTCGTGCAGGGAAGCTTTAAAGAAATTGCAGCTGTTTACTCTGGCGTGCCTCTACATTTTGGAAACAACTTTGTTTTGTATGAGTAAATGTGCCTTAACAAGAGGCCGAGACATACACATGTATGAGACACGTGGTAGAGCAAACTACCGAACTGGGAGATACAGAACGGTGTTTTATGAACGCCTGCCCTCGCAGGCGGGTGTTCATTTCCTCAACAGACTGCCCAATTCAATTAAAGATGCTCCAACGCCCAAGGCATTAAGGGATCGCCTTAAACGCTTCTTGGTGTCACAAGCATTCTATAATGCAGGTGAGTTTTTGGCATTCGACTGAGAAACCGCCCAATTAGAAAACTGACTCCGCTGTATTAAGTGGGTTGTATTGGCGATGTATGAAAGAAGCGTAACTGTGAAAATGTATGTGTGAGTGTGTATTGTTGTATGAATGTCAGATATTTAAAAAAACCATGACGTTTACCATACAATGTAAGAATTATCGATGCAATAAAAAAAGATTTGATTTGATTTGGATTTCGCACTTTTGCCATCGTTGTATGTTACAAAAGTATAACACAACATTTCGAGGATTGGAACCTATTCTCTTCGTCAGGTGGAGGAGATATTAGTACATACAAAATTAAAGAATAGAAAGAAGAAAAGTAGGGAAATAAAACGGTTCAAACATACCCAAAAGCTGCTTGGAGTCTACTCCAAGCGTTGCTCCGAGCACAAGTCACGAGTACGAGAAACTGAATAACACATCACACCACAACGGATAAAAGTGGGATACTAACACGAAGATCGATGTCGCCTCTTTCTTTGACACCGCGTAGTGTCATCTGGAACTCTGAATTAGGAAGTCGATGGTCAGGAGGAGGAAGGGACGCTTCCGGCCCATGTTTTGGTCCAAAACCTTAGTGATATGGTGTATGTATGAATTTTGTTGGTTGAGGTTTTTTTTATATATATTCAACTTTTTAGGCTTTCTCAAATAACTTTTTGATCCCGACAATTCATTTTATTTAAATCCTAGAACCTTTCCTCCTTTTTCCATATTTTAAAAGCGTCAACACTTTGTTAGTATTTAATTTTATTTTGATATAAATTCGTCCACTTAACTTTTAATTAAACCCCAAATTATAATCAACAGCATCCGAACATCATCCTAGTGGATCGTAATTGAACCTTTGATCGTCCCACGTCACACCCTGTTGGATAACACCATCTGAGGAATCGGATATATGATCATCCGACCACGAGCAGCACTGCCACATTATGCCTATCTGTGAGACAGTTCCTTTACTATAATTATCTGATTTCTTTTCATTTATTAAAAACGTATTGATTACTCCACCTAAAAGCACAAAGCCACAATTATTGTCAATTGAAGTCATACCTAATTAAATCTTGCATGCTTTTATTAATTCCAAAGTTATATTAACCCTACTCCATTTATTCCATTTATCAAGTGGAATTGTTTCTGTACCTATATTATTATTAACATAACTCAGTATTAATACATTACAACCATTTTTTTCAAAAATGTATTGCTTCTTTTTTTACTTCGAAGGAAATAAAATGTATAAGCTCCATTTTTCAATTTAAGTACATACATACTATTCCATAAAGGAATTGAACTTATAACGATTGTAAATTATTAAAATTATGAGAAAACATAATAATTATGATCAAAAAATTCATTTTAAAAGATGGACAGTGATGGAAAACAACCCCGAAGCCGCTATAAGGTCATATACAACTATTTCCATACCTATTACATTTTTATTCTTATCCCTCTGATTTAAAAATATGTAAACACTGTAAAAAGTTTACTTTGGTTTTTAATAACAATATTTTGTACTATTAATAATATAAAAAATGTAGACATATTTTAGTATTTCGATGCAAAGACTGCAACTTTCACCACTTTTTTACTTTTGGCTCGGCTATGGGTATATCTGCAGGAATAACTAATGTTAGTTTCTTGGCAAATCACATCATTTTCACAAGCAGGATAGTTTCATCTTGGGATTAGAGATCTAACATGAGGTACACTTTACTAACAAAGTCCTCTAACAAACTTGATTTCGCTATAAAATAATGAGACCACTTAAATGAAACCATCACATTTATGACGTCACCGCCGCGAATCTAAACGTATTTAAATGTGGAATACACGATCAGTTCAAGAATAATTTGGTAATCCCAATGCTTGAAAGCTTCCATACGCGACTCTCTATAAAACAAATTGGCGATTATTCTAACAGCCTTTCCTTGGATCCTAAAGAACTGCTCTATGTTTAGCACAACTACTCAAAAAGCCTCTTCTTAAACGCAAAATATTAATAGATGTCATATTAGGCTATTATTTTAGTTCTAGAGAACATAGCATTGCTAGATTTCGCAGGACATCCATATGCTAGCACAATCCATATGGACATTCTCACTCCAGGTAAGTCGCATATGTTGGATCATTCCTAGGCAGTTTGTGGACTTAGTCTCTTCTAAAAGGACACCCATAAATACAGACGCATGACAAAATCAGGTGACTAAGGCAGAAAATTATTACATGAGATTAAGACTGATTGGTTTTTATTTAATTTCAGTGAAAATATTGAATGCTTGTATTTAACTCCATGCACGAAATGATTTCTAATTCTTTTATAAACGTTTAAAACGGAAAATCGTGACATCAGCCTACTGAAATAGATTCCCTAGCTGGTTTACAGAGTTCAATCTGCCAACATAGATCAGAATAGAAGAGCTCCAAGACCTGTTTGCCAGTAAGGTAACTTCTCGGCCTTTCGGCTAAGACCAAAGTGTAGGAGCTGCCCCATGTGCTATACTTTTTGTAACTGCCTTATCCGTTAGACAACTTAAATTTTAAATAATATCTGCGTGAAGCGAATTGTTTTTATGGTGGCTAAAGACAGATAAGACACCATTAGGTGTGTCCTTTCTATGTACCAGTAGGATAATATAGGTTAGCCTAAATTGTTGCCGTTAAGTTTCATAATGAGTCCCAGGTATCCAAGTGTTGGTTAAATCTATAATTAATTCCGGTAGCCCATAATATGATTTGGATGTACCAATTGAGATTGGAATTTGAAGCCTTAGTGGCACGCAATAGATAAAAAAATACTATTCTCTTTAATTGGCAATTATTTATTTTTTTAGTATGAAATTGATATGCAGTCCCATGAAGTATTGGATTACCACACTCGTTAAGTGGATGCCAGTAGAGGCTGGATTTCATGAAGACTTCAATTTTCGCATTCTATAGGAATTACTGGAATAGTGTTCGAAGTCTAATTGGTTTACTGTAATTTAATCGAGCTCTTCTACGAAAACTCTATATTTACTTTCTTTTGTTATAAACACATATTTAGTTTACTAAATTTTCTTCAACCACGTTTTAATATACCTTACAAACAGTATACAGTGTTAAGAAAATTAATTAAATAAACATCATAAATCGTTTTAAGTTACATACGTGCGGAGGAGTTGATGAAAATGAGAGATTATTAAAAAAATAGTTTTATATTGTGGAATTAGTTTCAGATATTTGTATTATTATGATGGAAACCAGTAGAATACTACAGGCTAATATAAAAAAAAAGAAAATCATATCGAATCACTCTTAAATTAATTTAAAGTGACTTACTAAACACAGTTTGTTATCATTTAATTCATTAGAAAACTCTTAATATTAGTAATCAGATTATATTATTGCCTTTAAAGCTATAAATATACATTGTGAATAAATGTTACAACAAAAATCTTGAATAGTGCCAATTCCCACAGCAAAAACTTTAATTCTAATATTTTCATATTCTTATTGATGTTGGCGAAAGTCTGTACAGTATTTACCAAAATTAATAAAAACTTTATTTAAAAGAAATTTACTACATTCTTTATTGACAGGCTAATGAGCCTGATATAACCTTATATAATCCATTACCATAATACTATAATGATTATTAAAAATATACTCCATACAAAATATACTAAAAATTATACAGGAAAATAAACATGCTTTGATAATTAAATATATTATGAACAAACTGGGTGTCTTCTTCCTTATAGCATGAAACATTAGGAACAAGGGTAGATCTTTTACATTTGTTCTACCCTAGGCTGTAAATAAATAAAAATCATTGTATGTAATTACAATTTATTGTGCAGCCTCTTGGTATGTATAGTTATATAAACATAATATTTAATTGATTCTCAGAATAAAAAGTGAGTTTTACTAAAATAATCATGAAAGCTACTCACGACAATTCGTGGAGATACGTGTCCGACAGCTTTGTGTTGTTTCCTGTTGCAGTGTAAAGAAGGACAAGAGATCATAATTTAAAGCCAGTCCACACACTTCTGTAGATATAATTCAATGTTATTATTTAAGAACTCAATAGAAATAGTACGAGCGTTATTTACATAGGCGTTTCGAATCTAATTCCATCCTTTTGAAGATAAGCATAAATTACTTTTGTAATGTTACAACGTAGTAACGATACTATTAATTGACTTTATTTTATCAAAATACAACTTTGTTATCAGAAGAAATAATTGTATTTGTAAATTATTTCCATCACACGCAGTACTTAGCCAAAGTCATAGTTTAGTTTGAGGTTAGGTAACCTCTCTCCCCGGGTAAGTCCAGTTAGAGCTCCTGTGTGGCAAGGGCAAAAGTAATACTGAGCTAAAGTCATAGTTTTTTGAGGTTAGGTAACTTCTCTCCCAAGGTAATTGAAGTTTGAGCTCCTGTGTAGCAAGGGCAGACGAAATACTTAGCCAAAGCCATAGTTTATTTTGAGGTTGAATAACCTCTGTACCAGGGTAATTGAAGTTAGAGCTCCTGTGTAGCAAGGGCAGACGAAATACTTAGCCAAAATCATAGTTTATTTTGAGGTTTGATAACCTCTCTACCAAGGTAATTGCAGTTAGAGCTCCTGTGTAGCAAGGGCAGACGAAATACTTAGCCAAAGCCATAGTTTATTTTGAGGTTGGATAACCTCTCTACCAAGGTAATTGAAGTTAGAGCTCCTGTGTAGCAAGGGCAGACGAAATACTTAGCCAAAGCCATAGTTTATTTTGAGGTTGAATAACCTCTGTACCAAGGTAATTGAAGTTAGAGCTCCAGTGTAGCAAGGGCAGATGAAATACTCAGCCAATGCCATAGTTTATTTTGAGGTTGAATAACCTCTGTACCAAGGTAATTGAAGTTAGAGCTCCTGTGTAGCAAGGGCAGACGAAATACTTAGCCAAAATCATAGTTTATTTTTATGTTAGGTAACCTCTCTACCAAGGTAATTGAAGTTAGAGCTCCTGTGTAGCAAGGGCAGACGAAATACTTAACCAAAGCCATAGTTTATTTTGAGGTTAGGTAACCTCTCTACCAAGGTAATTGAAGTTAGAGCTCGTGTGTAGGAAGGGTAGACGAAATACTTAAACAAAGCCATAGTTTATTTTGAGGTTAGGTAACCTCTCCACCAAAGTAGGCAGTACTTATCCAGTAATAGTTTAGTATGAGAAGCCTATTTCGGTTAAAAAGTGTATACCTATAGCCATTGTAATGTATTCAGGTTAAAGCTATTTCTGGTGAGATAATGCAGTGTTTCTAAGAGGCATACATCAGTTAAAAACAACTTATATGTTTTAAAATATGTCTTTTAAAATGTTGCTTAGGTTACATAATAAACATTGACTTTGATATCTGCACTATTTCGATAATAATTAATTGAGATCGTATATTTGAAAACGGACGTTAAGTAACACAGGTTAGCAGTATTCAGACTTACATGAGTGTTCTCAGTAAAACTGAATTCCACATCGATGAGTGTGTTCTAAATCGTGTATATTTAAACATATCGTGTGTTTCTAAACTATTGCTATTTCAGAGTTTAAAATATTGATACGTAATTTGAATTCTCCAGTTTACTCAAATTTTTGTGTAGTATTGTGTTCCTTTAAAAGAGGGAATTTTCAGATTTTCATGACGGCTGTAGTTTCTGCAATACTCCTACTAGGAGGTAATATGTTGAGGATTATAAAAGTAAAGTACAACAAAGAATGAAAGAAAGAAAGAAGAAACAAGGTAAAGTAAGAATGTCTTAATTTACTAGACAACATGGGCACCAACGGCTAAGGTTTATTTCAAAACCACCCCCAATGGCCGGGCAGACGAGCTGTTTGCAAGGATAGAATCGCTCACCGGTCGCTCATCCAAGCAGCAACTACGCTCGATGCAATTACCTCGGAATAACCGCCGTATCCGCTATACTACACCATTGGGATTGCATCTTGCAAAGCTAAAGTGAATTAGCGTAAAATATTTGAAAATTTGAGTGGTGACTACAGGAATGTGACATTATAAATTAGAATCGAGAAGTTCAATTTTTTTGCTACTTTATAGCATCGAAACCACAAAATATTTGTAAGGTACAGAAGATACAGTTTTATTCGTGGAAAACATACTGGACGATATACAGTCCAGTTGGTCTGAAAGGGCCAAATGTATTCCATGGATTCTTTAATTGTCTTTCAGATAACATCCCTTCGTCGATAAGAATCCAGGAGAGATTTTTATGAAGACTTGTATGGCTCTCAGTCCCATTTCATGGCCCCTAAGAGCGTCTATCTGACATCTACAAAAACCGGAGTTGAGTGAGAAGGAGAGAAAGGTTGCTCATATTAATACTACCCTTTTTATTGATAGAATAACATATAAGAGAATCAAAAAAACAAGTTTTGTGCATAATTACTCGATACATCACTGAAGTGCTAATAACAAACTGGCCGTCGCTAATTTTATGGATCGGGTTTATTACTCCATTAATATGGAACAACCGCTCTAGTGTTATGGTCCAGCTAACATTTGTCAAAGCTGCACCCATCGTGTAACACGCAGCAATCGCTTTGATTAATGCTCCACAATACGTCATATGGTAGTCCTGTAATATTGATGCAGCATTTCCTGCAACTTGACACCAGAATGAAATTGGTCACCTAAATGCTATTAGATTCTTTTAATACTCGTATTATTTTTGAGTAATATTTAATAACACGTCGACAGAATCCACTTAATCCTGAATATCTTACACAAGAAAAGAAGACTGGGAGTATGTAATGCCTCCATTTAATAACCATCCTTGAAACTGACCTTTTCCTTATGGTTTTTTATGTTTATTTTGGACAAGAAGCTGAGACTTTTCTCATTGCCCTTAGTCCTAAAAGGACCTTTTAACCTGCGGAGTGACAGGATACTCAGAATCAGTCAGCGGCTCATGTCGTCTTGGAGGAAAGAAAGGCCAGCTCTGTTCTTGCCTCTCTAGTCCTACAAGTCCATCCTTAAACCTCATCTCAACAATTCCCATTGGCGGAAGTCCATAGAGTTGCCCGATATTAGTGACTAAGATATAAACAATCCAGAATGGAACCTTCTTGAGGCATATTTCCTCCAGAGGTACTTATTTGAGAGGATATTCATCCTTACAAGGACACCATTCCAAGCAAGGGCTCCTTGAGGCCAAGCCTCTCAACCAACTAAGAGCAAGAACTGTTGTTAGAATACACACAACGTGGCTATTTGGAAGGATTAATTAAATTTGAATTAAAGGGTTAGCTCAAGTTCATCTTCCTTTTACTACAGCTTCTGATAGCTGAGGCTATTTCAGACTTTAATCCTGTAATATTGAGTCATTTTAGTCTGAAGAGATCCAACAACTTCACATAGTTTTGACATTAGACACGTATAAATTGGTGAAGTGGCAGTTTCATTGTCTCATCAGGTGCAAAAATGAGTGCACAACGATATTCCTGACAAGATGTCTAAGCACGGTGGAGCAACCAGATTTTCTACACATAACAATGGTATCCAAGTGGCACCTGATGTGATAATGAGACTTCCAATTCACCTATTCAAAGGGATCTCTGATGTCGGAACGATGCGAAGGTTCGTTTGAACCGTTGTCGTTGTCGACTTTATTTGGATCTCTTCAGACCTATAATCCCGATTCCAGGGGTCAAGTCTGAAACAGAGTCAGATACCAGACGTAGCAATAAAATGAAGATGAACTGCAGCTAAGCTTTTAATTTTGTAAGAATGTAAGAAAATTATGACACTCGAACTTTCCACGTTCATCCTCATTAAGATAGTATGGAATCCATTGTTTAAAAGCCATGAATTTTTGATTCGTGCCTGGAGTCCAAACGGTTTTGCAATTGTGTCCATTATGTTTCAGAATCATCTTTTCGGAATCAACTATTTGATTGAATACCCATGCTCAATCGGTTGGATCCGTATAAACAAACTCTATGAGGGTTTTTTAAAGATACCTGTTGTCTCCGCGCCTTCTCCCCTTTTGGGTTTGACTTCATCATCAGAAAGGTGTTTTTAAATTCCTTACAAGTTCCTTAAAATATTTCATGTCTATTAATAACCTTTATAATACACTATTAGACACATACGATCATATGCCATAACATAGTGTTATATTTGTTATTATATAACTTATGTAAACAAAAGGTAAGAAAGTAATTTGCTATTTGCATGGAATTGAACTTGTGTAATTTATAACACATCAAAAGTATATGACCTGTTAAAAGTGCTTCTTTAAATTTAAATGAGCAGTTAGAGGATGACTTTAATAGGTTCATGAAATTACTTCATTAAGATTACTTTGAACCGAAAAGTTCCGTTAAGTTGGCAGTTACAGAAGTTCAGCGTGTTGACACTCGGCAAACAACTTAATTAAGTTGTTATTGGATTAAAGTTAAATTTGAGATCAAGTCTCATTTACTCCCTCTGGTTCGTTTAAGTGTTAACGCTGATGAAAAAGCCAGTGAGAAGTTTGTTTGTAAAATGTGACGTGACACTAATTAGATTTGTAAGTTTAGAACCAAGATGAAATTAAATATGAGATTTAAAAAAATTTCATTCACAATGATAAATAAACCTGTCTAAATTAAGTTATTGAACTTTGGCTTACAATAAACAACTAACCCCTAAAAGCGATTTTGCATTTTATATACTTATCATTATGTATATCTTAATGCAAATGTATAATAAATGTAATACGAATTTTGGCCGGACCGTAACAAGAGCAGTTGTTCCATATTAATAGAGTAATAAACCCGATCCATAAAATTAGCGACAGCCAGTTTGTTATTAGCACTCCAGTGATATGTCGAGTAATTATGCACAACACTAAATTCGAGGTAACAACCACCTGGCTGTATAAGGGTGTCAGCTACACCTTGTTTCTATGATTCTCTTACCTGTTGTTCCATAAATAACAAAAGCGTTGTATTGTGAACAACTTTCCTCTTCTTCTCACTAAATTCCAGTTTTTCTATATGTCAGAAAGACACTCTTAGGACTGAAGAGCCATAAAAGTTTTCCTAAAAACCTAACCTGTGTTCTTATCGACGAATGGAAGTTGGCTGAAACTAAAAAACAATATATGTAATATATTAGGCCCTTTGAGACCAACTGCACTGTATATCGTCCTGCACTGTTTCCACGAAAAAAGGCCGCTTTGACGTTCGAGTGCTTGTTTGTGGGGGTATGTTTTTCTTTTTCTTTTTTTTATTATAAACAGGCAGATTTATGCACATAATTTCAATAAAATTATTTCGACTAAAATAATACATGCAAATTTGTCAAAAAGCCAACCTACAAGTAAATTTAACAACATTTCAAAAGAGAAAACATCTAAAAATACTTAACATTTGTTAAATGTATCTTAATTACATTCGTTGTAAATAAAAAAAATCCTCAGCTTGATATGAAAGATTTGTCTTTACTTCATTAAAAAGTAATATGTTAACACCTCGTAGCTTTTCAAAAAATATATCTAGTAAAATATTACGAAAAGTAGTACGGATTATTAAAACAAAACACGAATATAGTAGTTTTAATTGATTTTAGTATGGAAAAATATATAATATTAATCTTTACAACACACATACAGTGGCCAACTATGCAGGTACAACGTTCCAATCTGCAGCGGCCTTGCTAAATATCGCTGCTCGTTAAGGGGTTGTCTGATTGTTGAGTCCTAGCAGGACTATTTTGATTCCTGCATAAAGCCCCTGTTTTCAAGCGCATCTATTTTCTACAGTATTTTATTCACAACTATTTAATCTAGGGTACAAATTTTGCTCGGGTAATCTAGATAACCCATGTTGATTGTTGCAGTACAAATATTGTTTTCCGTTTCCAATTTTTGAATTTAGACATTTAATTAACTGACACCACACAGATCTTCGTTCAATAACTAATTATAAAGCAATTTCACAAACAATGGTTTTTAATTTATTCTGTATTTTATTAACTTCAGGAACAAGAAACTACTACGAGTTTTATCGTTATTGCAGCCGTTTGGTTTTGGGACGAAATAACCTAATCATTAATTTTTAGTTTAAAAAATGTATTAGCAAACGTGAATAAAAAGAGCTGAACTCAATAAACTCATTATCCTATGATGATGATTTAAGCCTATTCAGGACTAAGTTACCAGTATACGAAGCAAATAAGGTATTGAAATCATATTTGTCACAAGAAATTTTTTCAAAGTAAAAATCATTCAATACTAAGTAAGCTAAATTCACTTAATACAATTGATACATTGTTTCCATGCCAATCAGTGTTTAAAATTTATGTATGAAATCCAGTTGAAAAGGGCCTTGTGTTCTACACTGTCTCGAGTGCAGAATGTATTTTTGAGATTACTGCAACTAAGGCATCTAGGTATGTGCTCTTCTGTAATCAAGCTACTCAAAAGTTTGCAATATAAATTGAAGTTTTACCAATAATGGCTGAGAAAACGTAAAAACAACTTGGATACCCTTTTAGGCCGCAAGACATGCCTTGAGGCTACCTCTGGTCCAATATTCAGTAACTATGCAGACATGGGGAGGGTCAATACAAGCCTCAAACAGAGTGTTAAGGTTCTCGTGTCGTATATCCCTAAGCTGTTGAAAATTACATATAAAACATTAAATTATGGAAAGGAAATCCTCCCAAAAAACAGGCTAATGATTTTTATTTATGTGTCATAGCTTTTCAGTGTTCTAACTTCTTACATAAATCTGTTCATTTCGTCTATTTGTGGAATAACGTAAGGATCGATCCTCGGCCCAGTGATGTTTCTGATTTAAATTCAAGTAATTTATTCAATTACTACTGTTAACAAATGTTAATGTTTTTATGATAACTTTTAGTTCAGTTCAAAGGTTTCAAATTCCACTAATAACTATCACCGGCAATATTTTGCAAACTTTTATAAAATTCGTGACATAGTATACTAGTATATATATGGGAGTTTAAGCCCATTGTGGCTAAATCACAATACCTACTGTTAGGTTTTCCCTTGGTCTTACTATGGCATTCAAAATAAATAGGGAAAATAAGGAAAGAGCTAAACTAAATGTGAATATTTAACATGAAACTCCTGTTTCTAAGATCAAAATGCCTCTCGCATATATAAGTTATATTTTATAAGCCAATACACCTACATATATCTTAAATTTTAAGGATGATTTACAATAAAATTTCCCAAAAAATTAAATAGGTTTCTTAAAAGAATGAGGAAAAGTTATACTTTGTAGCACTAAATCTATATCCTATGTATTTTCACATATGCAAATAGTTTTTAAAGTTTTCAGTTTCAAATCCATCGTAAGCCATGCACGTGTTTATTCCAATTTCCTCCACTCTTACTGCTAGGAACCTTTTCTTTTTTATACCATCTAGTACTCGTTGGATAATACATCAGTTGGAGAAGTGTGTAATTCTAGTATAGTGTAACTATTATTCAATGATGGGAAGTTGGACTTTACGTGAAAATTTAGGACACGTGGTACAATTGGTGCATGAAGTGCAGACGTGGCTTCTATTTATTGCTAACTGGGGCGTTATTGAAACCGATATACGCGTATGAGGAAGAGGTGGATTCTATTGTTAGTGAAGGGGAATCTGAAATCCTATCTTCATTAATGTAAAATTTTATGCAATTTATCTCTAAAAATAGGCAAGTTGTGGGTCTGATTTTTTCTGTTCATTCTTTGAATTTGTTTTTAAGACATATTAACATGAGAAAAGAACTTAAACAGACATTTGTAAAAAGTTATATTATGTAGAGAAATAGCCCAAAAAATATATATTTTCAACACTTTAAACTATACTTTTTTAAGCCCTTATGTCTGTGATTATATTACAAAATATACGAAGTAAAAATTTCACTAATGTAGGATCTTCCTGAACTGTAATACAAGTTTCGGAAATCGCAAAAAGAAACAGAAGTAAAGCTATGTAACTGTTTAATAATGCCCAAGAGAGAATTTAGAGTTGTCTGAATCCTGTTCATAAAATAGATCCTCATTCTTCATTTTTTAAGAGTCCTGGCCTGTCTGATTTTCTTTTCGAGATCATTATCTACAACTTGTTCAGCTTTATTCAGTTTAATTCGTCGCAGAGTTTCGATCGAATTCACCTGATGTTTCCCTTCACAGAAACCTAAATGTCCCATGATTTTTGCTCTATTTATGTATCCATCATTAAATGCTCAAAATTGAGTAAAAACTCCATCATTCAGTCATGAGTCTGTTTCGTGTCATAATCTTAATTTTAGATCGTTTCAGTCTGAGTTAAGGAACTTCATTTCCATAATACCCTTCAAATTTAATTGTTATTAGGTTAAACATTAAGCTAACTTAAGCAGTATGTGGCTAAGAAGTCGTTCATTTTATGATAATGAAAAGAACAATGAACCCTCCCAACTCAAGTAAAACGATATGAAGAGTATATTTTCTGCTTCTTCTCGATGTGCGACAGTTTTTGAGATTATCGTGAACAATCAGTCAGAAATCTGAAATTATGATATTTTAGTTTTCCTTGGTCTGATGTCACAATTAGAACATGCTCGATTGATCTTGTTGATAGAGGCTTGTTCATTGTCATTCATTTGAATTTCCTTGAAGTCCACTTTCCAGAGCAGACTGTCCAGCTCCTGCTCGTAGCGCCAGATCACATGTTAAAATATCTTATAATTGTATTGAGTCTGTTAAAAAAGTATTTAGATTTTGATTATGTCATTGCCATCGTAGCTAAATATAAGAATAATGTAAAAGTTTTCGCTTACACTCAGGCAAATCCCATGGAGATGCTCCATCATCAAATCTGTTATTGCCTGTATAAGAACGAAGATTCACGCAGTCTATAGGTTTGTTCGTTCTCGAGATGTTTTTTTTTCCAGCCTCTCTTGTAATAGGCTTCGCTAATCATCAGCCAATCATTCTGCCCAGGAACTAACTGACGTGAAAATGTATATCAAAATCTACAGAAACCTAGGCGCTTTTATCTTTTTAAACTAATTGGCCATTTCTTATCTACTCAGAATATAGAATACCAGTAAAACACATAGACATGTTACTTTGGACATATTGTTAACAAAACATGGGTCTGTTAGTAAGAGAAAGTAGCTGAATAATATCTCAGAGGTGGAATAATATACCGGACTGGTGACCCTTGTGTTATCATTCTGACACTCACTGTTGAGCCATCCTAGTGGATAAGGAGTGATATCATAACATAAATAAAAGTACTGTATGTGGATGATATACCTGCCGGAGTATGAAGAATATAACATGGAACAGTTTTACAGGTTTAGTTACAGATACAAATTTCGTAAAATAATCATGAATTTATGGATTATTATCAAAAAGTCCTTTTTGAAAGTTTCTGGAAATCATGTGATATGATTACTAAATAATTGCTAAGCGAAGAATCCACTAAAAATCATGAACACTGAATGGTTCAAGAGTGAAAATTCGAATTCGAAGTTTTCTTTAAAGTTACTTGAACTCGTGATTTTTAGAATATCAGACATAACTCTTTTTATTGATATATTTATAAAGACATTAATTTAAAAATCACAAAATTTAACCAAATGCTTATAAATCCTTCCAGACTTTTAAAAGTAGAAAGAGTTGGATGATATGATTGCACGCAAACTGCTCATTGACACTCCTTTATGCGGTAATCGACAAAGTAACTAACTGCTGCACTAGCCGAAAGTCTGTTTATAAATATAAAAAGATTGGCTGGCTAGCGTACATATTTAGTAATATACTATCAGCTAAATCCCGATCACCAATATGAAACACAATGTTACTTATGTATAAGTTGAGTTTCGTATAAATATCGAAACTCAATTCGTTCTACGGATATTCTACGGAAGACAGTAGAAATTTTAGCAACCTGCTGAGTAACAGGCTTCGCTTTCACTCAGTAAATTATTATTTCATTATCCTGTAGCAAGCATACCAAATTAATCATTTAATCAACGCCTAATGCAAGCAAACCAAATATTCTACGTAGTTCAGTGTCCAATTAAATATTTTGCCATGTCGTCACCAAAATTTACATAAATATTTACATATCTTGCTGTCTAAAGCGTTTGAGCGTACATTAAACACCTTAGTTACTTGAAATAACCTTAAAGATTTCACAAATAAATTACTAGTTTTTAAATTGTTAAGTACATATGGGACTGTCATGTGTTCAAGAAAAATACCGAGCTTCCAAAACGTTATTTGTAACGAAGTAATTTTGCACTCAAACTAAAGTTATTTTTTAACATGTTTAGTATTCATGTTGAGAAAATATTATACAATAAAATTAAAAGTAATCAAATTGCGTGAAAGCGACAAAATACTATTCGTAATGTCCTACATTATTAAATGTTCAATCTGTGAGTGTCAGACAACCCTGTATTACTCTAAGTGTATAATATTTTATTATATTTTCTCAAAAGGAAAAACAATGTAAAACTCAAACAATAATAACATTTTATTTCTAATACACCTTTTGTAAAGGACAAGACTTTGTGTGCTTGTGAAACAAGTTTAACTTCAGACTAAGTGTTAACCTACTTAACAGTAACTTTGCAATTAACGCCGGATTTCCAACATGACATAGGTGCCAGGTAATGAGTAAATGTAGCCATTCCCATCTATTTCCAGCAAACAGAGTTGTGTCCATAGATTATCTCACAGGAAGAGGCTGAACACTATACACCGTCATGTGAGACTGAGCCAACTCACATCTGGCGAGAGATTTACTGTAACAAATGTTGCCACAGATTCAGATGATAGACGTCTGTAATACACACGTGTTCTTACTCGTCTATCACACATTATAAATTTGTATCACTTAATACAACTTTGTTGTTAAAAGCAATACGTTGTGAAAATACGTATAATAGACGGTTGCGGCTGCTTTGATTGATTGCCTGAGCATTTTAGAAACTTTTCATTCTGTGAGTAAAAGTTCATTTATATTTGTAAGTTCATATGTTTCTCTGTACGATATGTCAAGAATGAATTGACCGATGGCCTAAAAATTTGGCAAGAAGCTTTATTTCTAAAAATTCAACCAAATGCAACAACGAATTCGGTGCATATAGCTTTATGGGATTTGGCTGAGCGTTACGGAAAATTTCAAATATTGCCCTTAAAGACAACAATCTTAAGGAATTATCATTAGACATAGTAACACATTTAGATACAGGTTTCAAATTTAGCATACACTAACCGAAACCTGTTTACGGGGCATACTCCTGCTTTGTTACAGTTATTAATAAGTCAATCAAGCCTGAATGAATAAAGTTCGTACAGGAATGTATTAATAAAATACTGTAATACATCTTGCAATGGTTCAAAAATAGTATTTTTATCCCTTATACTTACAATATAATTACTAAAACATACTAATTTAATGATTTTATTATAATATCACGTAATATTTATATATGAAACCGTAGCTTCAGGTGAAATATCCCTCATATATAAATAATTGAACTTTACGTACTAATAATATCATTTATACTGTATAGTAGAATGGTTTTCGTAACATATTATTTTTATTATTATCATATAAACCATTATCAAAAATAATCTGTTATTTCATATAATACACTGCATATTATACAGATGCGGATTTATATCTGTCCATTGTGTACTTTGTAAAGATGAAAACATGAGTTAAGGAGATTTAATTTAAAGGTAAATATCTTTTATGTCCGGCGGGAAATAAACTGTATTATTTTGAGCAAATAACTCAAAAACAATGCCCACGCCCACCCATATTCTTAATACAGTACTAACCTGGAAGCGTAACAATTTGAATGGCAATTGGTTAATTGGTAGGATGAATAAAAACCCTTTTTTATGATTACATTACCCTATTGAATTTTTAGAAATAAAATCAATTAAACCTAATAACGAATACTAATTATAGTTATAGCTCGAATCTATGAAAATCTGAATTTGTATAGTAAACAGTTTTTAAAATTACGTCAACAAATTAGCCTGCCTTTCAACCGCCCATGACAAAACTAGGCATGGATCGGATAACCTGAAAGTCGGTTAAACCGGAAATCCTATAAAACAACCTCACAAAGGTACAAAATATTGCAGTTATTTAACTGATCACATGTAACTAGATAGAATGATGATTATTACAGGATTTCGGAAATTTGCCTTCATGGTATGTTGAAAAATGTATAGCACAATGTTTCGAGTATTGGAATCAATTCTCTTCGTCAGGTAAGAAGAAAATAAAAAAATGCAGCAATGAACTGCGACTAAAAAAGGATTTAAACAAATTTTAATTCTTGTCTTTCCTTTCTTATTTATATTTTTAGCAGTCCGTTGCCGTACGTGGTCACTTTTATGTGAAAACGGAACACCGGAAAAAAGCTAAATGCTAATCTGTAATGTTTGATTTTAAATCACGTTTTAAATGCTTCTAAAATACACATTATATAATATGTTTTATTAACTTTTTTTTCTATTCTTTTCTATAAACATTTATAAACTACAACCCCTATTCATATCCAAAACTATAATCATAATATTCAAGAATGCAATATATACTGTCTTTTTAGAAACTATCACTCTATCCACTACTTCTGGCTAAAAATTTGTAGCTCTGCTTGTATTAAATCGTCTTTAATTACAATACAAATAAACAATTCCTCTAGCTCAATGTTTGAACAAGGAGAAAAATTAAATCAGAGGATAAGGAAATTGTGCAAATTTTGCTTCTTGAAAAAACAACACTTAGGCTCAAATCTTAAAATAAATGAGAACTGGCATAAGCTCGTTGTTGTTATGGCAAATGCTCATAAGATATGGAAACATTCATGTTTCTTTTAAACTATTTATAAAGCCATAAAATGCAATAAAGCAGCCAATCAGTCATCGTATTATTATTTTTTAACTTAATCTAATTATTTTACTTGAGTAGAAGAAGAAAATTAATATTTAAGAGTTTAACCTTTAGTATAACCTCACATCAAGAAAAATTACATAAATTAGAATGATCTTTGTTTTTTTATAATGTCTTAATAAAAGTAGTTACCTCTTTTTCATGCACTTCTGTAAATAATATATGCATTCTTTTTATTAATTTTAATCATTGTAATATCCTCTCATATCTATGAAAAATACTAGATGGCATGTGATGGAAATACCATCAAGTTTGGAAACAGTTTCGTCTCGGCCAACAGCGATATAAAGTAGTTTCTCAATATTCTTTTTTTTGTGAAATGCAGACACTTAGTTCATATCACCATCTTTTTCTGAGAAAAACTTCTTTCTTTGGTTTATAGACAAATACGCAGTTTCACGCCATACCCTTTCTAGAGCTCTCAAGACTAGCTTAATCATAATATTAGTGCTCTTTCCCTAGTAAATTAATATCTTTGATACCGAACTACAAAGTTTTTTAAGGAGAAGTGTTAATCTATTTAAATTAATCTCCACCTCTTTTATCTTATATAAGGTCAACAAACTGAGAAACTGCACTCAGCCCAAAAGGGCTGTCGGAAGTAACAAGATAAGCTGGATGGGTAAGGAGGTGGGGTGTAGTGACCACTTCCTGTCAAGATCTGTGAGGAACGATTTTTGACATTAATTAAAGTCATGTCTCCTTGTATAAAGGGGAAGCCAGTCTCCAGCCAAAGCAGTAAAGGGTGGCACGCCCTTGTCTCTAGGGTAGCAACAGCTCTTTCATTCTATCAAGATGTGGATGAAAATCAAACACATTATCACCTAACTACATTACTGGCAACGTGGTTAGCCTAGTGCGAAATAATCCTAAAAATTTGAAATTGTAAAAAAGGGAGGAATAAAATAAAATCATCTTTATCCCTTATTTCGGTACCTCTCCAAATCTGGGATAACTTAAGTACAAGAACCGAACTTTGGGTAGACTGACGACCTAATCTTTTGGGACTGGTTTCCAATTTCACTGAAATAAAAATGTATAAGGTATTAGGTAATTCCTATATTGCTTGTATATTAAAACAAGGTCAGTAATCTTTTACAAATAAGCGTCACGGCCTTAATGTTTTTCAACCTTTCCATGAATTATTCGAGGTTCAAATGTTGCTTGTATAAGGTTTGTGAAAGATGCAAGATATAATACGAGAAATCAAACCAATAGTTTATAGTTCAACCGTAATGAAGTTTATTCCCTACTGAACTATTTTAAAATAAATTTGTGTTTGTTTCTCACACTAATAAGAAACGTTACAAATGAATATCAGCGTTAGTAAAACCACTGCTTTGTCTACAGCTTCAACAAGAAGCTGAGTAATAGATGTTGCAGTCTCATGTCTCTAGACAGTTTTGAATGTTGTTACTGTTCGAAGAGGCAACAGTTCTAGCATTTATATGAGGGAGCCTATTATGTTTAACTGTTTTCTGTGTACACTGTTTGTGGTGCAATTGACGGATCATATTTTATGATATTTGTATTTTAAAAAATGAGTTGACATAGTTTTGTATTGATCTGAAATTAGCTTAAAGTTGATTTGTTTTGTATATCTCACTACAGTACACCGCACGAAAATAGCCCGATGGCCGGTGATAATTAAGAGACAGTACTGACAGCTATCTTTATTATAGGCCCATAAAAACAATGTTAAACCTGTTGCACTTTTACAGCCTTTTTTATTCATACAATTATAAGAAATGTCTCATTTTAAGGATACAGTTTGAATGCATCCAATCAGTTTTTAGTTTTCGATATTTTTACACGGGTTTCTGAAAAAAAAAAAGAAACAATGTTTTAATTTTACCTCGTGTTAAATTTCAAGACCAGAGGTTAGTCGTTGGTGAGATATCTTGTCGACGGGTAGACAGTTTGACAGAAATAAAAGTGCTTCAGCACAAGTGCTTCGATAATGATTAGCCAATTGCAGTATCATACACTGAGCACAGAATTTCGTGTTGTATGAATGCACATTGAAGTAGTGCATTCTTGTTCTTGTTCTCACTTGTTGTAGTGAGTTCTTGTTCTGAACTCATAATACTCTCGTAATAGAACTATTTGTTAATTTTGCATGATTCATAATTTTGTATATTTAATTAATCCAGGAGTTTACCGTGCATTTCTATTTAAATAGTAAATAAAGTAGCTGCATATGCATACAAAATATAATCTATGGGAATTCCTACGTAAAGTTCTGGAGTAACATTATAGATGAGATTAATAGCCTGAATATACGGTGATGATAACCTGAATGAATAGTTAGAGTACATATTATGAAAATTTTACAGTTATCTGTGCATATTAGCATTCGGTAGTATTGTAATTTTCAGTTGTGTTGTGTCTCATCCTATAACGTAATGTTTATTGGATTTGACTAGGCTATAAAAGAATTTTTTTTTCTCTTAGGACAGGAAGCCGCGGCATTTAACTTAGTCTTGAAAGAAAAAGAGCGCAACTACCGGGGTAACATGATATTCTGGACAGGTAAGATTGGGGGTAGAGGCTGCCTCCTGGAAAGATCCATGACAAAGATTTTAGGCATTAATCTCAGTCATGCCTCCTTGGAAGAAAGGGAGGCCAGCTCTGTACCATCCTCTCCGATCAGAAAAGGCATGCCCTTCTGTCTAGGCTAGCTAAAGCCCTTAAAACTTAAGGAGCCCCAAAAAACTTTAATAGTCACCTCCTGTATTACTCTAAACCTATTGATCTACCCTTGCACCCTAATATCTCTACATATACGGTTAGTTATGTGGCGCTCGTAGAAATACAGGGTTACCTAGATTTAGCTGACAATGGATTTGGTGTACTCCGAAAAGTATAATTGGCAGGCATAAGTCAACAAGAAGTGAACGACGATTAAGAATATTGTTTTTATCGGTTCAAAGTATCTAGTTATATTTAAGTTGGTCTATTTATGAAATAGTATTAAACTCGTACCCAATCTTTGTAAAAGCAGTATAAATGCATTATTTCCACTTACTACAAATAATATTTAGAAAATAATAGATACAATAATCTTACTAGTTGATGGACTATAGTGAAACAGAACCATTAGACGTATATACTCAGGGAACATTATGTGAATGTGAGTGACGAAGCTGTCACGAGGAGATAAGGAATATTCCAACATATCGGAGGCGGGTTGAGGATGAAAATTCGTGTAAGAGGAGATATTATACTTCTCCTCTCTTTCACTCGAATAATGTGGGAACAAATGTATAAAATTAATTAGAAATGAGCAATACTCGTTTTCGTTTTAATAAAAAATTTAAAGAAACAAAATTGATTTTGAGTGTTAATGATTAAAAGTCTGGGGCAAGAGTAAATTCCAATTTTATTAGGAGAACTTTAAACATTTACGAAAGAAATGATATATTTAAAAATATAAGTAATCCAATATAGTAAAACAGTTACCATAGACAACGTGTCATTGAAAATCTAAAAGGATACCTATAGGTGCAATTGTGTAACTATGTAACATTGTGTAGTATCATTGAAATATTTGAAATATTAATTTTTATAAAAGATATAACATTTTAAATTGACTATTTATTTGACGTATATGGAAGAAAATGCAGAACTCAGTGTATGAAGCATAACATAAGGTATTTAATGTTGATTTTCATTTGAATAGGCTCAAAGGTATAGTAAACACCAATAAGATAGTCTCGGCGACATTAGAAATTACATGCAAAACGAGGGATGAAAAAAGCACGAATTATTTTAAGGCAATAACAGCACATTTAAAAATGTTTCATAGTTGTAAATTGGCATTTTAAAATTATTACAACTTTTATGTCAGTGTAATAAAAAATACAATGTTCCTTATTAATAACAAAATTCATAGACACATTTACAATTAAAAAGTTAAATAGAACCAAAATAGAAAACATCGTAAAAATACCCTTAGTAAATCTAGAGAGTACTGATATAAAATCCATATTTAAATTAGTTTAAGGGATCTCTGCTTATATGAGAATTAAAATGTCCGTAAATAAAAAGTGGACGAAAGTTTTTATATTGCTCATGATGTCATAATCTGAAACGAATAATTTTGTTTATCAACTTTTACTAATGCTGGTAATATATGATAATGCAATAATTAGCGTCTGTATTTGGTAGGAATTATAGCGGCGTATTCAATGCTAAAATTGCGATAGTCTCCGAGAAATTGAGTACAATAGATTTTAAATTTCATTGATAATTAATTAGACTTGTGGAAAATTCGTTTTTTTTATAAGTTCACAAATCATTTCGAAAATTCATGTTTTGAGTGTCATAAGTGAAAATTACTATTAAATCATATACAACCACCGTAAAATATAATCAATAAAAAGAGTTCCCTGTAGCAAATGAACATTCAGGACCGTTCTGCCTGTCACCGATAGTGAGGTACAGGACAAAGCACAAGCACCAGACAATTGAACCTGCAGGCGCCCTGCTGCTTTATTGTAAAGCACTCTTTGTGTTTAGCAGAGGCAATTCCTTTACTGTTGAAAATCAATAACTACCCAGTGCTTCTAGAGATCCTAAATCAGGGATATTGGCAGTTTCGGTTTCAAAAATGTTGACTACAGGCTCTTTTTAATGATGCCGAAATATTTCAAGAAGATAATTAAGTAAGCAGCATGTCGACTTAGTGTGAACCGCAATACACTGACGTAAGTGAATAAAATCGTATCACAAATACACATGTTACTTCTTTTAAAATAATATAAGGAACTGTATTTGCTTTTCTTCTTCGAATCGAATATTAACTTTTATATTTTCGGAGTAGAAATATTAGTATGTTTTAAATATTAGTAAAATAAGGTAACTATCCCTATAAGGTTACATATTGTAGTCAAAGATTAAGATAAGGTAATTGAAAACAATATTAATACAGAAGCACAAGTGGCTCTAAAGACATACAAATATCACAACTGCCTAACGCTGAAATTAACACTGAAACTTAGTCGTTAGGAAATATTACGTAACTTCTGGAACTGTAAGAGTGTTATATTGTTAACATATAAGTTTTCAGTAAGAGGGTTTGTCAAGCTATAACGTTTAACTGAACGTAAGACGTTACTTATCAGTTACTTTGATGACTACAACGGCACTTCTAAGCGATATGTTTCCAAAACTGTTGGAATTCATTATGGTTTAGTTGGATTTATCCCAGTTAAAGTAATCTGATAAAAGATACTCACGAGCAAAGGTAGTAAAGTTGTGCTTGTAAGTGGTGTCGTAATCGGTGCAATGCTTCAACCAACACGCGGCTAGAACCATTACATTTTCTCGTACCTTATATAACATATATATATGTGTGTGTGTGTGTGTGTGTGTGTGTGTGTGTGAGTGTGTGTGTGTGTGTGTGTGTAAAATCGTTGCAGTACATTTTAATACATATATACACATAGTTTCTAAGTAATTACAACCGGATTCAGTGCTTTAGAAGCTTTAGATTGGTTGCAAATATTAAAACTTATTCTTTTTTACGTGAACTTTTAATCGATGAAGATTTTTCAAAGTTTTTATATAATTAAACGTCCATACCTTTACAACATGTAACTTTATTTCTACTAGTGGTATAATAACGTCGAATTGGATGAATAATATTAAAACTAAAGCAAAGAGTTTAATGTTCAAAAAGTACTGTGATAATGACCAGTTAAGATTTAATTATATAAATCCAGTTTCTCCATTGAATTGATAACGAAAATTAAAATTTCATCATATAATAAATAGACATAGTGCGTGTTTCTTCCCATCGCGGGCATGTGTGTGAGCGCGTGTTCTCAGCCATTAATGTAAACACCGTGTCTCTTCCACATTTCAGCTGTAGCTCTATTCCTGGCCTCAGTCACAACACTAATATCTCCCGCCAAAATAAACCCACACTTCATCCTCGATTTCGGCGACGCGCGAATTGTCTGAATAATTATTTTTGTAAATAAAACATTTAGGTAAAATATTTATTTCCAGAGTAACAGAATTTAACCCCTCCTTTAAAGTTTCCACAATAACCTAATAGTCCAGGAGAAATAGCAGTTAAAAATGGTCAAATAAATAAATGTTTTCTTACAGCAAACTAATGGCACAATTTAGTCAAATACATCATAAATAAATAAAAAAAAACCATTCCGAATTAAAATCGTCTATTAGGGGGTATAGGAGGGGTGGTTTTTTAGGGGTGAAAATGGTTTTTTTGCAATTTGTGAGTAAGCAATGCATCCTATTGAAAAAAGTCAAATGTAAAAGTTGTTGGAAAAAAAAATCTACAACTTATGTAGTAATCATTTTTGCCCTAACCTCAAAAATTTCCCAAAAAAATTCAATAAACCGTTTGTTTGGTTTTTAATTTTTTTCTTTTACAAAAATGGTTTGATTGAGCTGAAAGTTTGATCAAATATACATGGCGCTATTCTAAAAATACTGTATTTTTTCATTAAGAAATATTCAGCCATTATAATAAAATTTCACTTTAAAAAAATATTTTTTTATAATTTTCAATCACCATTTTGAAACATTTTTTTTAATCAAAAAAGATTCTCTGACGGCTCATTATTTTCGTTTTTTTGTCTATTTTGAAGAAATGAAATAAAAAATATGTAGTTTAATTGAAAAAACTGCAGAGAAATTGAAAATAAACAAAATATTGACGTTTTTTATTATACATTGTATTATTTACATGGAAAAATTGTTATTATTTATTTAAATTATAATTTTTCTTTAATGATGAAGATTTTTCGAATATTTTGAAAAGTTTAGAAACATTGTTGAATGTGAAAGTTGGATTACAGGTATATATAGTACAGTTATATAATAGTGTCCTTGAAGCAAAAGGGCGGGGTCAATCCTATTCTTCTATTATACGGGTTTCAGTATGTTTCTAAGCATTCAATAAGCAGCTGCTTTGTCGTCAGTCAAGTTATATTGTAGTAGTGTCGTGAAATTAGCCTCGTGATTAGCAATTTACAAGATTTTTGTCCATATAAAATACAAATCGTAAGTAAAACTTTAAAATTTTGCGAAACAAAATTTTATACAAATTATTCAAAAAAATTATTAAAAATAATACGGATCATAAAACTTTGTCTCTGTACATACAATTTTACGCATGCTATTTATCTAGTAATTTTTACGTATTTTCAGTATACTAATTTTATCGTGCTTTCTGCATTTTATAGATTCATGTAAATGGTGGAAAAGGTACCTTCTTGTATCATTTGTAAAAGCCGCGATGGAGATTTGGTGAAAATAAAAAGTCGAGGGATAGATACTCTTATTTCGTCAAGTAAACAAAGCAATGATCAGCGGTACAAAACATTTCAGAAATTGACTGAAGCATACATTCATGATGGTTGTCGATCGGCATACAATAGACCTCGATCAATTGTTACAGCTTCCAAAGAACAAACAAGAAAAAAATCTATTGGGAAGAAGATTATGAAAGAAGCATGTGATTTTGATTTTGAGCATCATTGTGTTTTTTGTGAAGAACCTTTTAACCAAAATAGAGCATTTCGCGGCATGCAGAAGGTTGAGACTAAAGACAAATTTTATCAAATTTAAAGGGAAGAGATGTTTCAGAATCATTTAATAAAAGTCTGTTAGTTAGACTGAATTTTCTCAAAGAATCAGATGAAGTTCAAGCTAATTATCATAATAGGTGCATGTCATCTTTTTATGATGGGACAAGCTCAACATCTTGTAGACATACATCGAGTGTAGATTCTAAAGATTTCATAAGTTACTGCGTGTATTACTTTAAAAAAATCATCCGAGTGCCAATTTTCACTTAACGAAATTAAAGAAGATTTTGATGGTGATATCCCAACATTAAATACATTAAAAAATAATTGAGTGATAGTTTTAATAATGATCTTGTGTTTCCTTCAATGAAAGGAGATACAATCATTACATTTAAAAAAAGCAGGGGAAAATTGAGTAGAATATGGTATGAATCACGATCAGATGACGTACAATATGAAAAAAAGATATTTATATTTTTAAGTTCACTGAAAAAAATACATAAATATTCAAAAAAAACTTTTGGAAAGAAATAATGGTTTCTTGATTCAATTTCAATAAGAATTGTAAAAAATATTGTAAAGAAATAAAAAATATATGATGAAAAATACAAATTAAAAAAAATTTACTAAGACTCGAATTCTGATTTTTTATTTATTTAAAAATTTCCACGTAATTGTAAAATATGCATGATTCATTATTATTTTGCTTAATGCTTACAAATAGCACTAGTATTAAAAAAATTATAATTTAAATAATTAATAACAATATTTCCACGTAAATAATACAATGTATAATGAAAAATGTCAACATTTTGTTTATTTTCAATTTTACAGCAGTTTTTTCAATTAAACTACATATTATTTATTTCATTTCTTAAAAAAGACAAAAAAAACGAAAATAATGAGCCATCAGAGAACCTTTTTGAAAAAAAAAAATGTTTCAAATTGGTGATTGAAAATTATCAAAATATTTTTTTTAAAGTGAAATTTTATTATAACGGCTGAATATTTCTTAATGAGATAAATACAGTATTTTTAGAATAGCGCCATGTATATTTGATCAAACTTTCAACTCAATCAAACCATTTTTGTCAAAGAAAAAAATTAAAAACCAAAAAAAACGGTTTATTGAATTTTTTGGGAAATTTTTGAGGTTAGGGCAAAAATGATTACTACATAATTTGTAGATTTTTTTATTTCCAACAACTTTTATATTTGACTGTTTTCAATAAAATAGGATGCATTGTTTACTCACAAATTGCAAAAAAACAATTTTCCACCCCTAAAAACCACCCCTCCTATACCCCCTAATAGACGATTTTGGTTCGGAATGGTTTTTTTATATTTATTTATGATGTATTTGACTAAATTGTGCCATTAGTTTGCTGTAAGAAAACATTTATTTTTTTCAATCAGGTAATACGACTGGACTATAAGAGAATCAATTTAATATATTAATACCATCTAACCGCTGTTTCACGATCAAATGGCTTTGCACGCGTATTAGATAGCTGGTTATTTGAATTTCGTAGTATAGGTAAATTTGAATAACAGTAATGGCATAAAATGTGTATTTTTTATCTGCAAAACCAAGTATTAATTAAATATTGTATCCATAAATAAAATAAAAAATCTAAATGCAGCTATATGTAGATACAGTCAGTAGCTGCACCAGAAATAACTGTGACTTCCAGCCTCAGGGAGCAGTAAATGGGTAAAGAGCGATCAACATAAATAATGTTGTATCTTAAGCTATATTTTGCTGTTATTTATAAGAAAAATACTTAAGAAAAGCTCTAGGAGTATACAGTAAGCTGCAACTAAATGTATAACCTTAAACACATTGACTGAGCGTTAACTAATCCTTGCTATCCCTTGTGGGGCTTTTATGTACTCTTGTACTTAAAACTAGCATTGTCAACATCCAATAGAACATGAAAAAGAGATTAAGCAAATTAGTCTACCTAATATACCTGAGTAGAACAGGCCGGAGCCTGCTCTTCAAACCAACAGTTTAATCAAATTAAGTTGGATCAATCTGGAATATCTAGTTTATCAATGGTATTTGAAATTTAAGTACAAAAAATAAGTTTTTTTGCTGCAGAAATGTGTTTATAAACTAGATACTGTATTCTCTGTTAATTATATCTAAGAATCCCCAAAAGTGGCAATGGTATGACCTAAAAATTAGAGGATAATAGCAAAAGGTACTTGTTATAGTGATGTTAAACGTGTCAACATATTGTTACATTTGTATAGGATTGTTTAAGGATGATATACTATAAATCTTAAGAAGAAAAAACCAATAAGCTGTAACAAATATTATATTTTAAAACATTCCAAAGAATAAAAACCAAAGAATGAATCCAGGCCAAACGGGTGGAGAATAATGCCTGGGAGCTTGTAAAGACTTGATTGCGAAGACCGAGTGTTTACCAGTGATTCACTGGGCCGATGTGCAAGCATGAATCGATGCCCAACGCCTGGAGAACAATGGCCGACGGATTTTAAAGCATTGTTTGTGGAGACCGAGTGTTTACCAGCGATTCACTAGGCCGATGTGCAGACATGAATCCAGGCTCATTGGTTGTCTTTAGCGGTGGTTGCTTAAATGCAATAAATATCGTCTCCCCTACCTAACATTTTTCACAATCTTAGCTCCTCTCCTTAGCTACTTAGATGCTTAAATATGTGGAGCAAATTGTCACGTATTATATTTGGATTTCTTCCGATGAACATGACTCCAAGTTCCAAGACTTAAGCCTGTGTCAGCGATAGGTTCCAGACGCTGTACTATGAAGAAGGTGAACTAAACTAATCTCAACTTTCACGTTGAATAATTCTTTCCCCCTTATAACTATGTTATTTATATTTCTCACTTGCGTAAAACAGGTGAAAGTATAGTCACAGTTTATCTTTTTAAAACTCACAAACACGTCGTACATTGTTTAGTCGTTAACACCGCAATCTACAATATATAAGGCGTGATGTGTAAACAACGTTTCCTTAATTAGGAATATTACACCGTGCACCCCTGTGAGTCATTCACATTGCTGCACATTTTTTAAAACCAGAAGCTGAATAATCTTCTGCATATATGTAGTTCTGTAAGGAACTTTTCACTTACCTCTAACTAAATGTTCCACTTCCCCAAGAGGTTTCACTTCTGGGTGGTTTATACCTTTCAGTTGAACCCACAGTGGTTACAGAAAAAACCAATGTGTCACTTAAATCTAGGCAACCTTATGGATGTCCAGGAGCGGCATATCACTAACTGCAAATGTCAACATTATGGGGCGTAAGGGTAAACCAATAGGTGTAGTCTAAAGTAGGAGATGATTGTTGGAGTTGGTGGGGTATGTTCCCTGAGAGTTGAAGGTTCTTGCCAGCCTAGACATAAGTTGTGCCACTCCCTGCCTGCTTTGTCTGGTGAGGCTGGTTCAGAGCTGGCTTAACTTTCTTCCTAAGGGACATGACTTGAGATTAGTGCCCTAAACTTTTCTGTCATGAATCTCGACAGGTGAGCGTTTTTCAAACTTCTCTATCTTATTTAGCGAAGCTCCACGCTGTAGATATATGTCAAGAATCATTATTATCATGATAACTAGCGAACAATACAAGGCGTTTGTTATCCCTGTCAGAGAAATGTTTGACGTTTCACTGGAATAAGAGCACTCCTTTTAAATTTAAAATTGAGTACATCAAAAGCTCGTACTATAGAAAATGTTACGTTGTTGAAAGATGGTTAATTTCAAAGTAATTGTAATCAATGACGGCAGGTCATGGAAAAGACATCATCATGTCCCTTAGGATCTATTTTTGTTTTGGAAATAGTAGTAATTTTTTTCCTAAGAGGAGAGGTTTGGTCTCTACCAATCTAAAATCTTAGAACTGAATAAATGATTTTGTTCCTTCCAAAAACAACAAAGTTAATGTGAAAAAATAAACATCTTGGAATTAACTGGCCACTTTTACAAGTATTGTGGCTAGTATAAACATAGCAAAATAAAATACACTGTTTGTGTCAGAGTCCAGTTTCATAACGTGTTTCAACAGCCGAGTCGCCATCTGAACTTTCTGATGTGTGTACTTTTCAGTGATTTTTAAACTCTATACGAAAGTTTTTTTAATATAAATTACATATTTGAAAATTAATTTTAAGTGTTTATAGGGTTGAGTTTTGCATGGAAGAGAACTAACGGAATACATATGTTGTTTTAATAATTTGTTAGACTTCTTTTTAGTTACAAGCAAGTTTTACGGTATTTAATGCGTATCTAGTTTTGTGTAAAAAATCAGTTTTAAACCATATTATAGTATATCACAGTATATTCATTAAGTTATGATATAATTATCGCATGATAAACGACTCAAATAATATAGAGAGAGTTTCTAGGGTGGTGAAATACCGAGTAGCCCTTTCGTTTGAGAAGTTCTCTTACATCCATTGGTGCCCAGGTTAAAGTGTTGAAGAATGCTTTATTAACTTAACTTCACCAAG
Source organism: Homalodisca vitripennis (assembly GCF_021130785.1). Classification (NCBI taxonomy): domain Eukaryota; kingdom Metazoa; phylum Arthropoda; class Insecta; order Hemiptera; family Cicadellidae; genus Homalodisca; species Homalodisca vitripennis. The sequence goes on from NW_025776442.1 coordinate 54,997, forward strand.
TAAAACGCTACCCTCTTTCATTGCTTTAAAAGTGTTTGCTCAACCTATCTCAGTAAGAAAAAAAGTGTCTGTATTAAAATGTAAAATGTACACTATGCCTTACTAACGTACATGTGACTGATGTCCCTTTTCACTTTCTGAGGATTTTGTCTGTGGGTGCAGTACAATCACTCGTCATTAACCATTTTAACTTTTCAAAACTCTATCAAGGTCATAACGTCCTAAAACTATAACCTTATAAGGACTATGACCATGTTGGCTTTCCTTGCAGAGGCAAGTGATAACATGTAGTAAGTTATCTTCTCTTCAAATCTGAATCCGTGGTTATCAGTTGGTAAAAAGTTAATCTAATTACAAATAGTTTTATTTTACATTCCAGGAATCTTAGATTTACTCCTTTATAACAATTTTAATATAAGTAACCTTTTTTAATACTACTCCAATAACAGTATAGTTAAACTTGTTAACAGGTTGTCTCTTTTAACCAACTCAGATGTTGATTGGTGTGGAATTGCATCAGTATTCATAGGGGTAATTTGACTATCTAACAGACCATCAAGTCACTATGCATGTTCTCAAACAGGTAATTTGCTAATAGTAGTTAAGTATACATGACGAAACACAAAAACTAGGTTCATAAATTTTAAGAAATATGTCTATGTCTTGAAGAAGAATGTCTTAAAAAACTAATATAGATGTTTTACTATTCCAACGAATTAATATTATAGTAGAGTTGAACATATGTACAGTGAAAAATCCAAAGTTTATGAAAAAGGGGTAATCTTTCTAAAATATTATGGAAGTCCTGTCTGTGATAATTTGATTTGGTGTCCAAATGAGAATAATCATCAATATGGTACTTTTAAACTAAATGACTCTCTACTGTGGTTTCCCAATATGGTACTCACATCATAGCGAGGTTGAAAGCAGCGGCCATACGGCCCTCGTGTACGCAGGTCTCCTGGGGGCCGATGTACGCCGAGACGTTACGAGTCCAGAGAGCCGCGATCTGCCGGATAGAGGTGGTCTCCTCACCGTAGGTCTCGGCCACCACGATCTATGACACTACCGAAATGATTAACATGACATAACGTATACAACGTACAATGTAGTACTCGAGCCATGATGGCACCCGTGGCCACCATCTTGGTAGATAATCGACATATCATGTTGGTATATCATCATATCATATCTTCGGACTTGGGATTGGAGCCGCTCCATTAAGAAAAACGTTATATTATATCAGTATAATGAACATTAATTTGTACAAATTACAATGGTAACCTCTAATACCATCTTGGTTGAAAGTGGACCAATATAGTGTACAGAGTGCTTTTCAGGAAATTTGATTATACCATTGTTATATTATAGTTGTACAATATGAAACACTGAGGATGGTACGGATAAGAGTTACTATCAATAAATTTCCACACGCTTACTAATATCGTATTGAAATACGCAACTTAATCTTCCACTAGTATAAACTTAAATCTGATAGTTGCAAGGATTGGATTTTGGTACGTGAAGGTTTACATGTCGTTTATACTTAAAAAAAATCTCGTTTGGGAATCTCTGAAACATAATTTAAACAAGATCTCACTCACTACACTTCAGCAGAAAAAAAGGTGAATAAGTATCCTTTGGCTGTTTGTAAATATCTTGGTATGATTGTATACTACTAATTAATCAAATATGTACAACAACAAAATATACTGAACATATTTTAGTTAAAAAGAGTGACCGTCAGTATCCCAGTTACCAGTGCACCATTACGGATAACATGCCAACGTTATATTAAAAAAGTTTGCAATTGAAATCAATTTTTAAATCACGGTCTTCTAATTTCTTAAGAAGACAAACTTTTGAAATCCCAATATTCTAATAAACCATCAAACGTCGATAAAAAATCTTAACAGATAAAATTATAACTGACATGAATAAAAAAAGCACAATTTTCGTTCTTTATGGCCTTTCCAAAGGTTTCGATTCCGTCAATAATGCTCTACTTCCTACCAAATTAAAAGATGTGGTAGAATACATAATATAATGGATGAGTTCTAATATGAAGATGAGAATCTGTCTCACTATCATGAAGGCTTTTAGTTGAAACCACTTCGAAAAACTGCCTTTATAGATTTCACCTTTATATAATTTGCCCTCACTTTGGAAATCCATCTTATAGGAAAAAACATTACATGGAAACAGAGCAGAAAGTGGTAAACCCTATAACCATGACCTAGGCCGCGTAATAATTAAAATGATGAGTTTAGCCAGTTGGGTAGTTTCTGGTGTGCTCCAAGGATCCTTACTTGGACTGTTCTTATTTTCTTTTTAAGTGAATGAAATAGTACTATACGTTCTTGTAACGTACATCGTGCCAATCTTCAAGTATAGTATATTTTCGATGTAATGCTGGGATCTGAGAAAAAAAGGTAACCACATAAATACGGATATTACTAGTATTAAAAAATGGTTGAATTCAAAGAGACTTCAACAAGAAAAAACCTTATAGTCATTGCCTGTTCACAAATTGCCCAATTGGTAGATGGAATAAAATACAATTATGTAATAATGTTAAGAACTGGAAACAATTTTAATTTGAAATTGTACAATTAAAGAGTCTTAATATGTAGCTAATAGTTACTTTTATAGAAGTATTAGTTATAAGAGGAAATTTGAAAGTTTCCACCGTATTGCACCAATTTTACTTCAACTTGTTAGAACACCGTTAATAAGAACATGAAACACCCTTAACGAAACATCAATGGTCTGTATTCCTCATCACAAGTAGGCAGTGTAAATTAATCCATCATTAGTTTTACGCTACCACATGCGTAAAACGCACAAGTTTAATGTGGAGTTTCTCTGAGATCTGTAATTTATTATATTATTTTTGCTTACACTTAAAGAGTAAGAAGTTAAACAATACACCAAACACTTAAAGAATGAGGCGCAATAGTTTTTAACAGGTTAAGTCCCATGTGCATCAAATTTGCTGCATGGAAATTTATTTCAACAGACCACGGAAAAATTAACAAAATCTTTTTTTCTAGACCATGTAGCTTAAAATTTATATAAATCTTCTGCTCGTTGTATATTTTCAAGATATATGCGAATAGTTAAAAACTTGGTTTTCCAACCTTATTAAGACAGTGTGCGCATATTTGATACACACGGTCTGGTCCAGGGCATACCATGTGCTCATATATGATGTCAGAATGTGGTGGGGGTTACAGTGTGGCCAACTTTCACAAACCAACAACACCTGGCACTTACCCACAACCCAGACAACACAGTAGTATAGGGTTATAGGCTTGAAACGTGCAGCAAATACGATTCACGGAGCTTTTTATAAGTCCATTACTTGTGATCAAATCTGATACACGCGGTCTGTGAAGCAGACTTTGTATGCAGCAAATATGATGAATGTGGGCTGTAGTAACCTTAAAAAAATCAGTCTGGGACTCAACCTGTTTTAATATTCAAACAATAACGTAGATAATTATAATATTGAAGCCAGTCAAATTACATCTTGAAATAAAGTGGTGTTGCTCCTTTCATAACAAGCTGTATCAGAAACTTTCAATTTGGCGAGTTAAGTTTTATTAAAAGCCTTGCTATGTAGTTTATGAAACTTGAATACATTTATTAAATAAGTAGGCGAAAAAATAACTCGTTGAGAACAATGGACAAATAACTGAAAATTACAGTGGAACATCATTTAGGGTATGGAATTTAATATCTAGTAAGCATAGTATAGAAAATATTACATTACAATGTAAAATAAAGTATGCACTGTTTAAGATTTTCAATAAAGTAACGTACAGTTTTCATTTTGAGCTATATTTCTTCCTTTAGAATAGAATAGAATAGACAAAAAACCTTAAATAATTGTGTTTATCTACTAGCAAATATGTGTCTTATTTAAGTTTTTATTTTATGAACAATTAGTACGTTTTAATGGCGCTTAATCATTGGTCAGTTATGCACAACCATAGAATTTCTTCTTTCCCTCTATACAAATGCAGTTTCACGCACATTTAATGCGTACAGTTGACATTTTTATCAAGAAATCCTATCACATGTTATTCAAACGTTTTCCATTAAGTTAGGTTCAAATTAGTGTTCAAATAATAAATGTAACCGTTAGCTAGGGAGAGTCAATGACATCATTGTAGAGTGCTACGACATAAGGGGGTGGGGTTTACTACGACATAAGAGTGCTCTGAAACCAATTATTTACAACACTTACTTTCCGCTCTGTTTCTTTTTATTTCTTTTTACTTTAAGAATAGTCTGCAAACAACTTAACAAAAATATAATGGACATGATAATATGTTATAAGAATGCACTCAGTTAAATTATTTTTAACATTTTATTCTGCTCTTTTGTAATTGCAATAAAGGCTATTCATAAGAAAAATATAAAAACATTCGCTAACATTAGCCAAACCTCATAGAGTTATATGCACCATCATCAAGCTTAGTAATCCTTTTATAGAAATCAAGCTTCGTGTAAAACATCATGTTTGTAAGTCATGTATTTATATATATATATATATATATATATATATATATATATATATATTATGGACATAATGAATGATACAGGGAAATTAAAGCTTGCGATCCTGTAATAGCAACAAAAGTAAAATAATCAAATACTACTTGCACAATTTTTGAACATTAAACAAAATAAAGAATGAACTTATAAAATCATAAACTAATTGTAAGGGATATTTATGGTAGAAGGAAAAAGAGCGCTCTGTGGTCTATTTGAGAAATCATTGGAAGGCAACTAACGAAGTAACTAGATATGTGATTCAAACTAATCAACTGTGATTCACTGAGCACAGCCTCACATCAATAACAAGTAACACATTTTTTTAGATTGTTCTCTCATATGGTTTCTTTCCTTTTCTGTGGTAAACCAACATGCACTTGCTCAGTTGATTCATGATGAGGTGAATACAAATTTACAACTGAACCAAGCCTGTTGTGTTTTTAAGGTAGTAAACGTACCACCCACCGTTAAGGCTCCACAGTTAAAGAGTTTCAAGGATTATAATTTCCTGTAAACCTGTAAAGAATGTTTCTGCAATATAAGAAGTTGAATATAATAATGGAATATAGCAGGCAAACAAACATGTGATGTAACATGTTTACAAAAAGCCCTGAGAGAAACAAGCACGAGATAATTCGTAATGTAAAAGGAAAATCATCAAAGCTAATTCTGTTTTTTATATCTTCAAATATAAACATTTTAAACATTTCTTTCAAAAATAAATACACGTATCAAATGTATGTAATCGGAGAAGATATATTGACACGGATTAAACACAAATAATTATGTATCTGTTACATTGGTAATCTGATCAAATGTAAATATAAACTAATTCTTGAAATTTCTTAAAAAAACCGTTAATAGACTTTAGTAAGACGATAAATTAAAAAACAGAAGAAAATATTATTGTATCCGTAGTGTGATTTTTCACACGACAGAGTTTTAGATTCGTAAGAAAGCTTTTGAGGCTCACAAGAGTACCCGTATGAAAACGTGAGACACATTTTTAAAAGAAAACCATTAACTTTCATTAATACATTGTAAGTAATAACTTCATGCAATATTAAACAATCAAATAGTTTAAAAAATAGGTGTATTCGTTTTAAGGAACTAAATCTAAGGAAAAAATCAAGCAGAATTGACATCACTACGAATTGTGAATGTGTCAGTTAATATTATTCTAAGGTTAACACCCAGACAACATAAATATTTTTGAAACATTTTACACTTCATTTTCAGTTTTGAATAGGGGAAAATAAAGATAGTCGGAAACAAATCTTTTGACAACCTATGACACTTAAATATTGCATAGAGACTAATCAACCTCGAGGTAAAATTTAAAAGTAATATTAGTCTCCCTTGCAGTTTTATTTACAGTTTAGAAAATTTTTTTTGAAAATAGAAACGTTTAGTAATTTTACATTGTATAACAGCTACATTCAACATAATGAATATTAATGATAAAATGAGTTATTAGTCTGTTCTATAACATAAACAAATGTATTAAAAATAATAAAGTGGTAGACAATCGCCTATATGGAAATGTATTGTTTTAGAAGAAGTTGTATTCAAGTTAAACATTTTAAGTGTAGGCTACATTCAAACTCATTAAAAAGTGCCAAGTGTGAAAACTGGTGTCAATTAGGTAAAAAAACATGATAAATAAAAAAAATATTAATAGACACAATATAATCATAATAAAAATAATGTACAGTTATAAAGGTTGTGTACGTAAAAATTATATAAAACAATAAAAAAACTATTTAAATGCTCCTATTTATTATTTACCGTAAGCCTTGACTATGAATCATAAGGATTCATAATTAAGACTGTAAGACTTAAAAAAAAAGTTGCAAAATCGAACGCCCCCGGGTGGGCTCGAACCACCAACCTTTCGGTTAACAGCCGAACGCGCTAGCCAATTGCGCCACGGAGGCTGCTGGTGGGAAGTAAGAAATCTCACTATACCAGCAAGAAATTTAAAGCAAATTACTGTACTTAATATTTAGAAAATCAAAATGCAGGTCTCTTAAAATTTGACAAGAGGGTTAATTTATAAAGGGCTAAGCTCACTACAGTTAGTTATTTTGTAAACTTTTACGATACATAATTTATAATTGTTAACAGAATGTGAAAGAATTTTGACTATTTCATTGGTAAAAATATGTTATATTAGACTACAGTTTTGCTGAAGTATGTGGACAATGTCGTCCCAATTGAGTATAATATAAAACATCGTTATTATTTTTCTATCATTGTTTTTATGGCAATAATAAACGATAAATATTACATCAGCCAGTCACTGGGCTAACGTGGAAAACTGCAGCTGATAACAAGGCCCAGTAAAATCTTGAGCCTGTTTATCAATTGTATAAACTGTCACAACGTAAAGTGTTTAAAGACTCACATTTATATGTTGACACGTTTTATTGTACACTGCGTGCGAAGTAACGCCATGTTACTTTTATTAAATATCACTTAATGACTGGCATATACTCATAATATTGATAATAATAAATATTTTAAAGTTTTAAAACACGTAGAAATATAGCAGCAGTGATTTAAAGCAATAAAAATAATTGTTTGATCCAATCCAAACTTAAAAAAGTAATAGAGAAATATTCATTAGTATCAAAAATAATCTAAAAGAAAAAGTTCAATAAGTGTGTGTCCACAAGGTGGTTTCTATGACACCTAGTACTGCAGTTAATTACCTGGACGTTTCTTTCACTCGTGTACCCCTGTTCACATTCTGTGTCAAGCAATATAGCAGGTGTCAAGTGTGACACATCCAATCAAAAGGTTATTGTGCTGTCGGATTGGTACAACATTATCTCATTTATTTGTACAATATGGTAATAGATAAGTAATAAATAGAGATCTTATGTTAAACCATTAGTTTTCAAGAATTTATTAAATTATAACAACATTAAAAAACGTTTTATTGATTATAAAGATGTATAATTCATCACAACGGTCAAAGTAAGGAAAAAAGCTGAAATTAGCATTTATTGAAACATTAGAGTCTACAAATATTTCATTTAGTTTAATTGATGCTCATTTAGATTTGATTCCCAATATTCCCTCAGTGTCATGTACTATAATAATATAAATATAAACAAATTAGGGTGGAAATATTATTTCACTAACCCAACTTGCTACGAATGATTGAAGAGTTAGACACCGTATACGAAGAACAAATAGCACCGGATAAAGAGTTGATCCCTGAGGAACCCAATGAAACGTACTTTATTCAATAATACACAGTCATCCCTAAGAAAAGCTGTCATATTTAGTATCCTAATGGTAAATTTGAAAATAATGATTATTAATTTACTTTAGTTCTTAGTTCTTTTCTATGCTGTTTAGAGGCATAGGTTTTAATCTTTTTACATTTTAATTAACCCTTGGTGTAAAGATTTACAACATTGACTTCGTAAATATAGTGCTGAGTTATCACCTCATGAAGTTTTATGGAACCTATTTTCAACAAAACAATTAGGAAATATTTAAAGTTAGAACATACTAGAGTATGAAGTACCTTTTCTCATAATGTAAACAACTAAGTTCCCTTTTCAAAATATAGTTAAAAGAGAACTAAATTGTTTCAAAGAAGAGTTCACTTCTGGCTGGTTTATATGGTCCAGTTGAACCTAGAGTGGATATAGCAAAAACCGATGTGTCATATAAATCTGGGATATCCTTTGGATTTCCAGGAGCGGCACACATCCCTAACCGCAAATTTTGAGATTTTTGGGGGTGCAGGGGATACATCGATAGGTCTAGCCTACTGCGGAAGATTTTGGGGATTCTTAAGGGTCAAAGGTTCTTGATAGTCAAGACAAGGGGCGTACCACCCCCAGCCTGCTTTGTCCAGAAAGGCTAGTTCAGAATTGGCTTCCCTTCTTCAGAGGAGACATGACTGAGATTAATACCTTACATTCTTCCTTCTGGGACTTACCAGAAGGCCCCTACCCCCAACCATACCCTTTCAGAATGTCCTCTTACTCCGAAATCAGGCGCAAAGATACTTTAAGGGATATGTCATTTGCAAAGAAAAAGGTTTTTAATATGTCATTTTAAGTAGCACTAGCTTTAAAATGAAATGATTTTTCACTATGGTACATCACTACTGCTTAAATGCTCGGCCCTTGCATTTGTAATATATTATACGTTTATATCAAATAAACAATGCCACTCGGATAAGGGAATTAGTAAATAAACAGAATACCATAGTTAAAAGTCCTAACTCAAAAGCAACTTTGATAACTTTTTAAAGGAAATAAAATTTTCTTTCGCCTTGGGAGCAAAATAAAACTGAAGAAAAGTTTTCCGAAACGCTAACATATTAACTGAGCACACACAATTAACTCAAAATAAATCTTTGAAACTATTGAGACCGAAGCTTCTGCAAATATTGTTCGCGTAATAAATGGTTGCAAGATACCATTTTAAAGATGGATGTTTAAGCAAACGTCAACTCTTACAAATCACTTGTAGTGTAATTGTTTTATAAATCAAATTTATCTTCTTAAAAATCGTTTTTTAAATGTAAATGCTAATCATAAACACATCTATACTATACATAAGCAACAAAATATATACATAGTGTTCGTATTGTTATATTATTATTATGTACTATTAAACTAATAAATTATATTTATATATATATATTGCAAGATAAAAATTTGTAAAAATGTAACATAACATATAAAACTTTTTTAAACTAAAAAGTTATTCTATCCTAACATTCAATGTCATTAGCTAACATGAGCATAAGTAATTGCAAGAAAGCCACAACCAAATCAATACGCTTTGCTTGATTACATGTCAGCAGTTTCTAGGAACGATAACATACGTTCCTTCTAAGAGCGAAGCGGTTGGAGCTGTCTTGTGCACTCCTGTGCATCTAGGTGTCTCTTCAGCATGTTGAAAACAAGTTACCAAGCAAAAGCCACTTCTTGAACTACAACTTAAAACTATTTCATCCATATTAATTCATTCTAAAAGTAATCAATTTATATTCGTTAAATTGGTATAAGTGGCAATATCCTAATGCAATTTCAATGATTATTGAATAATTATTTCCCCGCCAAAATCAAATACGTTTCAGGCTATTCATTTGCATGCATTAAAATTCTATAATGTTAATATCCTAGTTTAAACTTCAATGGTCATTAAATGTCACAAAGTAACTTGCTCCCACCGGAACTCGAACTTTTATAAAAAAATGCACATTGTTAAAATTTTGTTATAGTTTCTACAAAAAATGATTTACAAATCTAGGATACCTAAGATAATCTAAGATTTTGTGGCTATCCCACTTTCGCCTATACTGATGTAACGTGTGAGTTGCTCTTGAACTGTGCTTGGGAGTTGCATCCTGTGCATTGACACTGCCTGGGTTTCATTTTATCATAACTGGACTTCAGTGTATTCTTGAGTCCTTTTTTCTCTCCAGTTTTTATATTTAAACTATATACATAGGTATTCGGTAGTAAACGAGAAAGTGGTTTAACTTCTCACACTTTTAAATAGCCTAGCAAACCGACAGTCCACAATGTGATATTGGTTATTGCATTACATTAAGAATATCCGTGTACAATTTCATTATATTCCAGTAACTTTTAAACACCAAAAAACATATAGACAAAACTATAATTTTATAAAATATTATAGATTATAATTGTGATGATAAATAAGGGTTTACTGAGTGCGTCGTACTTTAATTTTTAAATATTATTTGTGTAGAAAATGCCAACTTTGCTTTTCAAGATACTAATTGAGAAGGAAACAGGATTTTTTCTTTCACAATCCTTCCATCGTCAAAAATAAACTTCAAACAAAGAATACTAATTGAATTCGTCTATGATTTTTGTATACTCAGTGAGCTCTATGAATGTTTAATCCTGTGATTACATTTTTGCTTTACGAACCATAATATTCTAAGCACAATATTCAGAATGTTCTTATTTCATATATGCACTGCAGCTTTAGAATGATACTCGTAATGTCGTAGATCATTATTGGGTTTACTCTTTTAGGGGAATTGATGAACTAATTTAAGACAAAATAGAAGGATTCTTGAAATTAATGAAGAGTTCTTCACGGACTAACAAGGACGAAATCCTGTTTTAATTAAAGTTGAAAGACCAGCCCGATTCGGAATAGAGCAAATACATTGTTAAAAACAGTACAATTTAGATTGATTTAAAGTCCTCACAGACCAGAAAAATCGTCCATTAGTCTTAAAGATCATTACAAGATTATAATATTTAGATTGTGTCTATAAATATACACAAGATCCAATTTACTTAAGAATATGGCAGCGTTAGGATAATGAGCAATAAATACATGGATGTGAACAACTTTATGAAACTCGTCATACTATATCATGTAATAACCTTTGGTATGCATGGGAGATGAAGGTAAGCTTATAAAAGCACTATTTTATTGCTATTCTCACAGATTTTAATTGTTATTATTTACAATTACAAAAATATTACTACTTTTATATCCAAGACCCGAATATGCAAAGATATTGTATTCATTAATTTACACATTATTACAGCACTTATCCAGCACTATAACATTATGAGTACCAGTTATACATAATTGGTTTTAAACAAATTTTGGTAATAATAACAATGGATTATTATTAAAAACTTCCACAGGTTTCTTCTCAAAATCGAATCGATGTCTTTCCGTCCGTCTATACTATAAATCTTTATTGAAATCCTATAGTTTTTTTAACTTGGTACATAGTTTCCTCTTGGCTTAAAATAAAACCTTTATGGATTTAGAGGCCAAACAGCAGTTTTTACGTCCACCTCATCATCCGCTTGTGCGGTCACTCTTCATAGAAAAGTCCGAGACTTGAAACTTAATTAAAGGCCTCGATCGATTAATTTAGAGATCAAGTGTGTGGTAGGAATATTCAATTAGTGCATAAAAATCATTAAAATAAATAGTTTAAATTCTCAAACCCTCTGAAAAAGTTTTTAATGAGATCAGGTCATTTTAATATTTTCTTTTTGTTGTAGGAATAACCTACACCATTTATTTATTATTGTGCGCCATTCAAGTGTGATGGAAAGGAAACTCAATTGGTTACGGTATGTAATAATCAAAATAAGTTATCCGGCGTTCTTTCTGTAATATGTGTTTCTGAATGTTGTAGGTAAGGTTCAAATAGGAACACATATTGCAATTTCTTAGAAGTAGTATGCAGCTGAAGTAACATGGAGAACAAGTTTTCTTGAGATATGTGTTCATCTTAATATTAGTACAGAAGCATGAGTTGAGTACTATTTAATTTGAAGTTTTCAAGGAGTTTAGAGTAGTAATCGGATCAACAATTAATGTAAACTATCTTAATGAGAACGCGTACAGTCGCTTTAGGTTTTAATCTCTGCATATTCGAGCTTAAAATGGTACAGTGAAAACAACTTACAATCTGTAACTGCGTTTTTATGTTAAGAGTTTGTAATTGAATACCATAATCTCTTAATATAACATTGCTTGTACGTTAATTTCTAATCTGCCTATAGCTGCTTTAATTTTTCGTAGGCTACTCTCTATTTATGTAACATAACGACAACGACCATAACTTTTAACGCTTATTTCGAAAATTGGTATGAACACTATACAAGTTAATGGCAAGAGCAAGTTCGTTGTTGGGACCAATCGGAAAAAAGGGGAAACCTCGGGGTTATTACCTCAACGTAGCTACTACAACACCTTTCGGTTGGAGAGAGCATAACCCTATTAATTTGTAGTGGGATAGAACTGAAGTTGGACAGAAGTGAAGTTTGATAGAACTGAAGTTTAATATACTGAAGGTGGACTGAACTGAAGTACAATTGGACAGAACTGAAGTTGTATAGAACTGGATGGAACTGAAGTTGGACAGAAATGATGTTGGATAGGACAGGATATAGCTGAAGCATATAGGTAAAAAGTTAGATGGACTTAACAGAGACCTAGCGCTGCTAGAGGCAAGAAAGTCCTAGAAGGTAGGGTCTGTCAGATGTGAGGACCTACAAGAGGCCGGTTGAATTCCAGGACGAAAAACTCGAACCTGCATGAGGCCAGAAGCTGTTACAGGCTGGAAGGTTCCAGAGACTGAGAGTTCATAGAGTTTCACTTTCAGGAATAGGGAACTCCCGTAGTTTTTTAATACTTCTGGAGGTTAGAACCTGCGACTTTCGGAATCTGGGAGCTTTCAGAAATTAGGACATTATAGGGACGAGGGACGTTTCTTCACAGGTCTATTTCATAACAAAATTTTTCAGGTATAAAAACACTCCACAAGGAGTCCTTTTATAGTCTTTACAGGACTGTCTATGCCTGCGACAAGAATCCTCAGAGAATCTTTTATTTTAATTCCCTTAAATACTTTTGGACTGCTTCCGGAATTACAGAATGTTTCAGAATAGGTTAATTATGGGTTTCCACCTCCTGCCGTTATCCCATATTAAATCATCCAGCTTTCCAGCCCACTGCTGTACATTTGTCATATACCCTTGGATCACATAAATAAATGAAGCTAACGACAAAACCACATAAAAGATATTGAAACGACCAGAATTGCATTCACTATCACACCACCGATCATGTAACCATTGAACCAATCAATGAATACGGGTTGAATTCAATGTGATTGAATATTGATTTTAAACCAATGGCTCCCGAATTAAGTTTTTTAACAGCTGATCTGGTGAAATATTTCATTATTGTGTACTATCTACTATTACTATTTGTTAACCAGTAAACTAAAAGCCAGTTGTTGCTAAAAATCCTAAAATGACCTCTACATTCCTGCACTTTTCTATGAGATTGGAAATAAAAATACTTAAACTATAATACGCCATACCGTTTTAGTAGGAAGTAATAAGGAAATCTTAAGACAGCTGGAATATTAATATTGTTTAGGGCATTAACATTTTATTGATATCTTGAAAACCAAAATTAATAAAAAACTATTTGAAAATTATGTATATATATATATATATATATATATATATATATATATATATATATATATAAGTAGATATGAATGTGAGGGTTCTAGCTCACTTTTGGGACAGTCAGAAAATCAACGTAAAATACTGTTTAAAGGACAATAAACTAATCTGTAACTCACGAATGAAAAATTAACCGAATCTATAGTAGCTGTTTCACTGTTTCATTGTAGGCTTCTAATTTCTAAGCTGTTTTTAATGAAAAAATCCAGAAATCTTCGAAATCTTTATTCCACGAAGTTAATTGTAACACAGTCCTTTATCTTTAATAGTCTTCTTTCCAGTAACAACCAAGTGTAATTTTTTCATTTTTGTTCAATTCTTTAATCTTTTTTTCATCCAAAACAGTCAAAAATCTGTTTGGCAAGTGTACTTTACAATCTTCCAACTCGGCAATTATTGTAAACCCGAATTTTATCTTTCATTTTCTCCAAATTCACAATTTTGTATTTCTTATTTTCTTCTAATTCTATTAATTTCTTGTATTCTTTGAATGTTAAATCACCAACCTTATTCAACTCTTGTAACAGTGCCATTTACATAGAAAAAAATTAATATACTTCTACACTTTTAAGGTGAAAAATCAACACTATACTTCCAAAATACACAAAAAACCGGGGTTTTGACCCTAAAAACGTGTGTTTTTAGGGTCAAAACCACAGCTCTTAAGGTGCATATATACTAGAGTTTTTTTTGAAAAAATCCTGAAAATCTACCTGAATTTCTCTAATTATTGCGAATTTTTAGCTTTAAAGTTGATAATGTGAACGATATTTCTCTCGAAAAAATCACTACAAAATTGAAATTTAAAAAATCTCTAAAATTTAATAAAATTTTTTCTATATAAATAGAGAAGAATCAAAGGCTGTTTAACCATAAATTGTGCTGATTTGTATCAAATTTTAGTAAAAATCTGTACTTTTCAAAGTGTTAGTTAAACAAATTTTTTCTTCTTTTAAATAGAAGAATCAAAGGCTGTTCAACCATAAATTGTGCTGATTTTTATCAAAATTTTGATAAAAATCCTTAGAAATCTACTGAATTATTGCTATTTTTCAGCTTAATAAAAAGATATTTTACTAAAAAGTAAAACTTTTGCAGATTCAAATTTTCCCTATTTAAATGGAGAGGAAAAAAGATATCCTGCCCGTACTGCAAAAAAGATGTTTTCGAACATCATTTTACCCGACATTATAAGTCGAAAAAATTCATTTGAAGAACAAAGAAATTTATAATAAAGAACTAAATTATTTGAGGACAATCTTGGGCTAAAGAGAATCAAATCGATGGTCACGAGAAGATGTACAATATAGAAAAATTATTGCGTGAACTAAAAGAAAAATTTTAAGGAAAGTAAAAAAGATCTCAATCTATTTAAAGATGAAAAAATTCCAATCAATCGCTGAGAAATTGTCCATTGAAACAAACGATAAAACTAAGTCTGAAATGATCGAAGAAAATTGACAAAACTCTTAATGAGAAACCTGAAAATATCATTGATGTAGAAGTTTTTATCCTCAATACATGGTCTATTTAAGCAATACATTTTAACAAATTTGAACGACAATTTCATGTCAATTTACAAATATCTTTCTATTTTGCGCCACAGAAATTAAAAGTTTAATCGAAAAATTTCAAGAAACTGTGAAAAATAGTTAAAAGGATATCTTTAGAATGACGAATACGAACGAACTTTAGTGAAACGGTGAAACACAAACTTGTCCAATGTACTTTACTATAAAAGCAGACGAGATCTTTGATGTAAAACGACTTTATTACCTAAGCAATTTAAATAAATTAAACACATCGAGAACAGACAAAATCATCCCAAATAAGGGTTCTGGATGGACATTTAAAAGCTGCAAACAACTAGTTTTGAGCCTTAATAAACACGAAATAATGAAATCGCAGGATCATATATCGATTTGCCAAAGAAAATCAAAGATAAGAAAGCTTGTGTAAATATCAAAAATAAAGATGATTTTCTGTTTTGTTAATTCTATCCGATGCGCTATTGAAAAACCTGAAAAGAATGCTGACAGAGCAAAGCAATACGAGAAATTTGTAAATGACGAGAATATTTTCAGGTTTCGAGTATCCAATGTCCTTAAAAGGATATAACAATTATTTGAACAAACGAAGCAGTAAAGCACAAGTATAATTATCCGAAAAATGTCTGTAAATGTCTATAGTTTTGATGAAAAACTCAATATTGTTCCGTTACAAATTTTCAGAAATTTATGATGCCGAGTTAGAAATCGATTTATTGTATGTTAAACAAGATGACAAATCTCATTATGTTTTGATAACAGATTTAAATAAGCTCGTTTTCTCTCTCAGTTATCTAAGTGTAAAAATAAAAAATTTTCTATGCAGAAGATGTTTAAGCCATTTCTACAAATCTGGAGATTTAACAGACCATTTAGAAATTTGTAAAAAATCACGAAGTTTGTAAGCCAATTATGCCGTTTCCAGGTCAAACAACAACATTTATTAATTATCAAAAGAAATTTTCTCATCCTTACGTTATTTATATGGATTTTGAAAGCATATTAGATGAAGATTTCTCACATGCAAAAACAATCCGCAAAAGTCGACTTACAAACCAAGATTCAGAAAGCACATTCCTTATGGTTTTACTCTATATTTAGTGTCAAATGTGACAAATCGCATGTACAAACCTATATTTTATAGAGCAAAAAAATGAAGAAGATTTGCCAAATGTTTCCTGCAAAATTGTTTGAAGAGCTCAATAAAATATCAAAATACATAGCTAAAAAGTATAATTCTAAGAACAAAAAACCTATGAAATTGACCGAAGAAGAAGAATTAGCGTACCAAAAATTCTAGTCTTTGTCATATTTGTGAATGTGAGGGTTTTGATAATCAAACAAGAAAAAAAGTACGAGATCATTGTCATTTAACAGGTAAATTTAGAGGTTTCAGCTCATTTATCTTGTAACTTGAATCTCAAGTTTTCCTCAAAATATTTCCCAGTTTTTCTGTCACAATATGAGTAAACTACGATACTCATTTGTACATAAAAAGAATTGGCGAAAACAATATGGAAACGTTTGATTTGATTGCAAACACAGACGAAAAATATATAAATTATTCTGTAAATTCTGGATATGGGTATGAGTTTGAAGATGATAAACCAAGAAAGTTCATCAAGTTTTCTTTCGTAGATACGTTCAGATTTTATGGCATCGTCTATAGAAAAGTTAGCTAAAAACCTCAAAAAAGATGATTTCAAACATACAAATTCATTTTATACAAGATGGTCTGAACGCAATTCTAGATAGACAACCAAATGACGAAGAAGAAATCTTTAAAATTCTATCTGGAAAAAGGAATATTTCCCTATGAAATTTATCGACAGTATTGAAAAACTTGGATTACACAGAAGAATTGAGAATTCAAGATTTCTATTCACTTTTGACAGATGAGAGCATATCTGAGAAAGATTATCAACACTACTTGAGCGTTTGGAACAAATTAAAAGAGAAAAATCTAGGAAATTACTCTGATCTCTATAACATTCAAGATGTTCTATTGCTCGCTGATATCTTTGAAAATTTTTAGGAATATTTGTTTGAATTGCTATAAGCTTGATCCAGCACACTATCTAACAGCTCCCAGTCTTGCATGGGATGCTATGTTAAAATTAACGAAGATAGAATTAACAATTAATTAGTGATTATAATATGTATTTGATGATCGAAAAAAGGTATTCGCGGAAGGCATTTCTCAGTGTATTAAACGATATGTGAAAGCAAATAACAAATATTTAAAAGATTTTGATAAGACAAAGCCCGAAAAACTATTTGTTGTACGTCGATGCAAAACAACCTTTATGGGTATGGACTTATGCAAAATTTACCATATAACGAAATCAAGTGGATGGATCCTAAAACGTATACAAAAGAAGAGTGGCAAGAAACAATTTTAGAACTCACTGGCGACGAAGATTATGGATATATTTTAGAAGTTGATCTTGAATATCCAACAAATTTACACGAACATCACAAGGATTTTACTCTTGCTCCAGAACATTTTAAAAACAAACTTTGCACAACTCTACTGGATATAAAACTGAATACGTTGTTGTTCATTCGAGAAATTTGAAATTCTATCTCGAACAAGGAATGGTGTTAAAACATGTGAATAGAAGTTATTGCATTCGATCAGAAGCCTTTTATGAAAGAGTACATTGATTTTAATACTAAATATATGAGGACCAAAGCTACAAGTGATTTTGAGAAGGACTTTTACAAGTTAATGAAACAACTCTGTTTTTTGGAAAAAGTATGGAAAATGTGCGAAATAGATGTGATTATTAAGCTTGGAAATGAAAGAATTTTCAATGAAAACAAGCTAGTAAAACAAACAAATTTTCAAATGCTTTAACATCTTTGGACGACAACTGTATAGCGAGTCACATGTACAAACAAAAGGTTTAAATTTAACAAACCGAACCGATTTACATAGGATTTTCAGTTCTCGACCTCTCAAAATTGCTAATGTACGAGTTTTATTACAACAAATTAAAGAAGTTTGACCCAGATTTGAATCTGTGTTACATGGATACAGACAGTTATTTTCCTAGAATTGAAACGAGAATCCATTTAAAATTATTAAAGAAAATATAGATGACTTTGATACAAGTGATTATCCAAAAGATCATGAATGTTTCACTACTAAAAATAAGAAGGTAATAGGGAAATTCAAAGATGAGTTAAATAGCGAAGTTTTAGAAGAATTTTGTGGTTTAAGGTCTAAGATGTACTCGTTACAAAATATCTAGAATAAAAACCCAGTTAGGTGTAAAGGAATTAAGAGAAGCGTTGTAAAATAAAACAATAAATATCGAAAACTTGAAGAGATGTTTTTGTTCAGAAGATAAAGAAGAATTTAGGGAGATGACAGTAATCAAAAGCTATAAACATGAGTTGTACACTGTTACCATAAACAAGCTCGGCACTGAACGCTAAAGATGATAAGAGAAATTGTCCTAGAAAATAAGATCGATACAGTACCGTATGGATATTAAAACAGATATATTAGACGAATTAAATAAACTTGGAAACTTTGATATGTAAATGGAAGATGATTTAATTCACTGTCACAAGTGTAAAAAAGAAAACGAAAAATATAGATTCAAAAAATCGTTCAAACTCAAAATGGATTGTATAGAATTGCAGCAAAATGTTTCAAAAATGTTAAGACAAACAAGAGTAAGTTTATAAAGAATCCAAATCCAAAACCTGTTTAAGCAAGAATTGAAGACTAAAGATGAGATAGAGATTGAAGCTCGAGAAATTCCATGCACCAGTACGAAAAAAGTTTAAAAAGAAGAAAAATTATAACATTAGGAATTGACGATTTATGGGCAGCAGATTTAGTTATAATGTCTAAACTATTCAGATCAAAAATGATGGATTTAAGTATATGTTAAAATGTTAATTGATTACTTTCTCAAAATATGCTTGGTCAAGAGCTATCAAAAGAAAAAACGGCAAGGATATTTCAAAAAGCTTTCGAAGATATAGTAAAAGATGCCATAAGGATCAAATCACAAACCTCCCTAACCTACTTCATACAGATAAGGGTTTTTAGAGTTTAAAAATAAAGAATTTAACGATGTTTTGAGGAAATACAACATTAAGATTTTATCATACTGAAAACGAAAGAGAAATCAAGTATTGTAGAGAGATAATAACAGAACTCAAAAATGAGAGAATGAAAGTAATTTTTGAGATTAATATAAAACTTTAAATGGGATCGACTAATTCTTCAAGAAATCGTAAAGAAATTATAACGATTACTGTTCATAGCAACAATCAAAATGAAACCGAAAGACGTAGATAAGGATGCAGAAAAGGAGTTTATTAGAGACCGTTTTCAAGTATGTTCCACCTGAAATTCACACACGAAAACTAAATTTAAAGTCCAATGATCATGTAAGAATTGTTAGTAAAAAACAAACATTTTCGAGAACAAATTATAAGAACAAATTGGTCAAAGAGAAATCTTTGTGATTTATCAAAATTAATAACACAGATCCTGTAACTTATAGTATAAAAAGATTTAAATAATGAAGAAATAACCGGAAAGTTTTTATGAATATGAATGAGAAAGTCAAAGATTTTTTCTATATAAATGGAGGCTCAAAAGAAATGTTCAAGGTGCAAAGAATTTAAAGATTTTGAAGCTTTTCATAAAAATAAGAATACCAAAGATGGATTTATACTATTATTGTAAGGGATTGTCATAAAAAATATGCAAGAGAATTATACGATAAATTAGAAAAATTAACGTTAGAAGAGAAAAAATGTTTGCGTTTGTAAAGAAATTAAGGATATTTTCCAAATTTTACGATTGGGCATTTATAGTAAAGATAACAAGAAGGCTTTTTGTAGAGATTGTGCTAGAAAGAATTAAACGAGAAAGTCAAAAGAAACCGACTCTTTGCGAGTGTGGACGAATCATTCAATGGTTTACCTTATCTTCAAAAAAAAAAACATTTACAAACAAAATATCATAATTCGAGAGTTTAATAAAAATTTATTAACATTTTCAATCGTGTAATTTAGATATTCTATAAATCAGTCGAGAATTCTGCCATATTTGTAGTAAAAATGATTTCCGTTGTATAAAATATTCAAAGGATTCTTTCATTTGGTTATACAGATTGATTAGAATTTGGTTCGACCATCAATGAACAAAATCTCTAATTCAGGATAATTTATTTTTAGGATGTTTTAAATCGGTTTTGGTATTTCTCGTTTCTGAGCTCTGATAACGTAATAAGGCCATTCCCACATGTGATTCTTCTTAATTAACACAAAAACATGGTGTTTTTTCTTATTCAAAATCTTTACATACCATATCTCTCTTCATTAATTCCATTCGCAATTCTTGATTCTCTATTTTCAAAGGATTTCATTTGACCTGAAATTTGTAACTGTTTTTATTTCATCTTTTAACTGCTTATTTTTCGTTTTCAAGTTTGTACACACACAAATTTACGAATACTTGGCAAAACTTCTTTTGTAACCCACTTTTTTAAACAATTTCGATTCTGGCTTATTAGATCTCAAAAATTTAAAGAATAAAGTCCAGATTCATTAACGAAAACAGTGTTATTTTGAAAGTTTAAAGGTAGTCTATTCAAATAGACCACCCCTTGATTTATGTCTTTAAAACATTGATTTATCATCATCATCAACGTTTTAGTATGATTGACTTGTCTAGTGTTTTCATATTCTAAAATTTCTTGCAACATCTTTCGCTTTAAAACCAGATCACATTGTTTTTCGTCTACAATAAGTTAAGATATTCGTGTTATGGAATGTAAGTTGGTTATTGAGTAGGTCTACAACTGACTCCATTTAGATAGAAAAGAAATTTAACTAGTAATTTTTATTTATTTCAGTATAAAGTCCAGATTCATTGATAAAAACAGTGTTTTTTTTTGAAAGTTTGAAGGCGGGGGCGAATCACCCCTACCTTCAGAATGTATGTTTTCGAAGCTTTTTTTATATTTTGGGGTCCATTTTAATCCTTTTTCAATCTTAAATATATTGTTGTTGTTTTACTCTCATTATTTAATAAATTTCCCTCAGACGTCTTGTATAGTTAGAAACGATTTTTTGAATTCTTTTAATATTTTTTTCTAATTGGAATATAATCGATTTCATTCGGTTTTTCACTGATTTTTGATCCATAAGCAACATTTGGGAAAAAAGTGTACAAAAATTTCAGATTCTTTGTGTAAATGTTCGGTATGATTTTCAAAACTAGGTTCAACGAGATTACAATGTACTTCAAATTACATCGAACGGTCTAAATAAATTTTGGCGTTTTATTTCCTAAATATACCTGATTTGTGCTCAATAGTTTTCTTGAACAAACCCTAACAAATCTACAATAATTGCTGAAAACATTATTCTTACTGGTGATTTTATTTGAATTTTATTAGAGAGATAATTTTTTTTGCATTTCAAACTTGTTTTTCGTCAAAGTTTAAAGATTTATCTGATTGTTTGAATGTTTTCAGATAATTTTTAAGGGAATTTTTAATTTGATCGAAAGTATAATATCCTTTGTTGTAAACCATAATATTTTTGTTACGTTTCTTCTCACTAAATCCTATACAATAAGGAGCACTTTCACTAACATTTATTACAAAATTGTCAGAATAAAAACCGCTTTAAACCGATGAAATAA
>NW_025776443.1:0-145054 GCF_021130785.1 Homalodisca vitripennis
ATACCAGAAATAAATGAGACAAACGCCAACTACTGCTGTATGTATTACAGATAATGTATTTATTATTTGTTTATGAATTTCATTGATTTACAACATTGTATTTACAACTCGTTATGCAAATGACATGAGTAGTTTTCCGTTTATTCAGTTTATCCCGTTTATTACGTATACAATTTTACCTTCTGAATCTTTTTGAATTTAAAACTCACAACATACTTCCATCTTAACACATTTTGTACGAAAATATATGATAACTTCAAACATAAATCGAAAGTTTTATATATTTAATAAAGTGGTACATGAACGTATTCTTTTTTATTCAATTCATAAATTTAGTAAACATCAGAGGTGTATAAATAAAGTTTTATGAATATAATACATGAAACCAAAATCTTATTTATCATAGTAAAATATAAACTGCTATATTTATTAAGTTTACAAAAATTAAAATAATGTAAACAATTTTCTATAACTCTTATAAGTTTACGTGGAAATTTTAATACTTTTCAGCTTAACAAAAATCTTGGAATAAATATCCTGGTGTTATAGTATTGACAGAGAGTAATACCAAAGAGTAATATTTATATTATTTGCCAAAATGTAGATAAATATTTACTCGTAACTATAGATGTACATGGCAAAAGAGCTTATAACATTTATTAGAAGTTATGTACCAATAAATAATTATCAAATATTACATTCCCAAACAGCAAATTGTATTGAGGTGAGAGCTAAGGGTAACTCATTTTATTTATGTATTATTGCAATCTATAAACACCTTTAGAAGATAGTTGAAGCACTTATAAATTATAATCGATACTACCATTATTACACAAAATAATTATTTGTAATAAATATTATTAATGTGTGATTTCAATGCTAGTCTGTTGCATAATAGTTCAACTGTTGAAAGTTACAAAACGTTAAGGGGAATTTGTGCTATAAAATCTATAATAAATATTCCGACAAGACTAACTATAATCAATACATTTTATTAAGAATAATATTACGAATATAGTAAATAAAAATCATATAACTTACGGAGCAACTTTTGATATATTATGAGATCACACTAAGAACTGGAAGAAGCTTGTACTGAGGCCCAGGCAGAACAATCGAGGCTTATCGGCTGTGTGAGGTAGTAACGCTCAGTTAACAAATAACTATAAAACTGGTCGAGTCGATTGTTCACGATTGCTTAGACGGTTCCGACTTTCATTACCACCTTGCCGGGAGTAGTTTCTTACCTGAGTCACTACAGAGCACCACTGCTACAAAGCGAATTTACTTTCTGTTTAGCTTATAGATTTAGATAGACTTTTTTTAAGTTTAAAGAACTGTTTTATTACAAATCATACAAAAAATTGTGTATGGACTAACATATTTTTTAATATTATAATAAAAACGTTTATGCAAAATTTATATCTATACAGGTAAAATTAGAATATACATAAATCCCACATTCATAAGCAATAGATTCTTATGACTTTTGAAATCTTCATAATTAAGTTTGGTTTTACTTTTAGATCTGAATCAACTTTCACAACAAAATACTTGATTTATGTGAAGAGTTCACCGCAATACTTTCGCTCTTCACTAGGAGACGCTGTCTACTGCAACTGCGCTGATTTAGAACCGCCTTTTGATATTTTACATCGTTAATGTTACGAAAATAAAAAACTTCGTTTCGAGGTTAGAGTATTCCTAAAGGAATAAAGTTTGAACAAAGAACCTTTGTTTCGTACACTGCTTTTGTGAACCTTTAAAAACTTTGTATTATGAAATTATATGCTATTCAATTAAATATATGTCTTGAATTATAATTTCGATAACAATATTTTTATTTTTTGAATTACCTAAGGCCGTTACATCTCTTAATTTTGTTTTTTTAGTAATGACTAACTTATTTTCCACAAGGTCATTTAAAATAACAAATTAAACGAATTAATTGGAATTACAATGTTTAGCTGCATACGTTTTCAATATTGTAAAATATAAAACACTAAATATTAAATAGAATTAAAATTGAAACATTAGTCATTTTGCAGTTAATAAACCAATCTTTAAGTTTTTAAGTAATTCACTTACTACTTTATTTTTTTAGATTAGCTACTTTTTGACATATAATCTTACAAAGATTAATTAAATACCAATTGTGGATTTTTTGAAGGCAGCTAAACAAAAATACTTATTATAGTTATTATTTGGCTAGAATCTTTATCTTCATTTGATTGGGAGACCGATATTAATAGTATAAACTAAATTGAATTTATATTTAAGTTAATAAATAATTAGTCGAAGATAAATGATCGTCAAAGCATATTTCAGATATAGGATTTCTTATTAAAGAAATTGCTATTTCGTAATGTAGACTTAAAATAATCACATATTAAAAAAATAAAACAACGATAAGTATACGGTAAGTTAAGGTAAGGTAAAATTGAACAGAAACTACGTTAATTTGAGCAATAGTCCTTTTTCTCAGAATTTCAATTATTCCATCACTACTCAAGTGTAGGTTCAGACTGGTTGTGGGACTGGCTGTGTTGGTTTTTGAGTCCGTCCTTGATGAACCGGCTGGAGTCAAGGCTGGTAGGTCGAAGAAAGTTATAATCTACGATCTTCCAGCAAGTTAATTTTTTTAAGCTAAATTCTTCCCGAAACGATAATTTAATTACTACTAGGCATGCGTAGTTTTAACTTACCTATTTTTCCTTGTAGAAGACAACCTTCGTACCAGGAAGTATCTCGCGCGTCTTGTCTGCAAGTCAAATTAATATTTCCTTATCATAAATGTCACCTCGTCGTGCGAGACATCTATTTCAAACTTATAATAAAATTTATTTGTAAATAGTTAAGTAATTACGAGTGATCACTTTTGATTTTCCTGATTTGAATGGATCAAAGTTACGGCGATGTCCTTCTTACTAGACCATGGTGTCATGATTGTAAGTTGTCTCGATAAAAATCGAATTCAGTCACGATTATGTATAAGATCGGCTATATTCAGTTTTCCAGTTATAATGCAGTTATTTTAGGACAATAAACTGTTGTGCTCTCATGTCTAAAAACAATGTCGAGCCAAGTCTACCAATTCGTAGTTTATCAGTCAATATCAACATTTAAGGAAAATCAATTCTAGTGTTTTAGATACAGTAAAGTTCCGTATGAAATATACCAAAGAACATTGGTATCACTAGGTTCACACTCAGGTAACATTATAGTTCATTTTATTTTTACTTTTACAGCAAGTTGGCAAAGTTATTTTGTTTTCATTTAATATCTAGAAGTAGTGTAAGTGTAAGTTCTTGCCACTATTAAACTTCAATGTAAACTTTGCAATTTCGTGTATTTATTACTACAACCTCAGCCATCTACACGCGATATGTTTCGTCCATCCAGTAAAAGTATAATAATAATAATATCTCTTTATTGCATTCTTTTAACAATTTTTACATCGTATCGCAATCGTCAACAGTTTTTTATAAGTCCATTTACACGAGATCATCCACACATTCACACAACCTCACACTCACAATTCTTGCAATCATTCAGGTCACAATCGCATTGACCTCAGATCCAGCAATCTTAAATATCCCAGCGGCTTGACATGAATTCATCAACAGAGTAGAAAGCCTTGGACTCCAAAAGGAGTTTTGAGACGCGTTTTAAATTGATTTTGATTATTGGAAAATTTTGATTTCTTCAGGGAGCCTGTTGATTAATCTGACACCAAACTTCTTGCGGTAGATTTTTGCGCTAATGTCAATCTGTGTTGATGCGTGCGAAAGTTGTCCCTGCCTCTAGTTTCATATTGATGAACGTCCCCGCCACGAATCAAAGTGCACCTTGATCTGCAGTACACGATCAACCTCAAAAATATAGAGGCAAGGCAAAGTCAGCAATCTCAACTCCCCGAAAAGATTCCTACACGACTCTCTATAATTTAAATTTTTAATGATTCTGACAGCTTTTTTCTGGAGTCCTAAAGACGCGCTCCATTTTGTTTTTTGCACAACTTCCCCAAAGTCTTATCCCATACGCAAAATGAGCATGGATTAGGCCATAGTAGGCCATTTTTAAAACTTCTGGGGAACAAATTTTGCTAGATTGCGCAGAGCATATATACCTGAGGTAGCTCTAGCACAGACCCTGTCAACATGATCGCTCCCAGGTCAGTCCTTTGTCTAGAATCATTCCCAAAAAGTTTGTGGAGTTATTTTCTTCGAGAAGGTCGTCATCTATAAATACGGCCGGACGCACCACTCGATCATGCTGACGAAGGCCGAAATTTACTACGATTGTTTTTGACTGATTTGTTTTCAGATTCATTTCAGTGAAATACTGAATGCAAGTGTTTCAGTTCCATGAATGAGGTGATTTCTAGTTCTTCTATTGATTTACTTTTAAAACAAAGAGTCGTGTCATCGGCATATTGAACCAGTTTTCCATGCTGGATAAATGAATTCAATCCGCCGACATAAATTAAAAAACAGGAGAGGCCCAAGGATAGAACCCTGAGGTTCCTCAGGGACCTATCACGGTGTTCACCGTGGGCTATTTTAATTTTGTTTGAAATGACGCTCGAAATCTCCACGCACTGATGTCGATCCTTAAGGTAAGAACCGATCCATAAGTGCGGGACACCCCGAATGCCACATTTCTCCAACTGGTGCAACAGTGTCTCGTGGTGCACGCAGTCAAAGGCTTTGGACAAATCGAGAAATATAATAAGCACAATGCTCTCGTCTATCCAAACCATCGACAACATTGTCCAAAAGGTTGTTCACAGCGTCAATTGTGGATTTGTTTTTTCTAAATCCAAATTGTTCTGGATTCAGAATTTCGAATTCTTCCAGAAAGCTTTCAAGCCTTTCGTAGAAAAGTTTTTCAAAAAACTTTACTGAAAACTGGAAGAATTGATATTGGACGATAATTGCTTGTAAGACAAGGATCGTCCTTTTTGAAAATTGGGGTGATCTTGGCCGTCTTTAAAAGAGATGGAAAACTTCCAGTCTCCCATGAAAAATTGATCAATTTTTGTTAGAGGACTCAAAATATGCTTGAAGCATCGTTTGAGTAGCCATACTGACATCCCCGTTGGCGTCACCGGTCTTTTTTGATTTCAGTCTCTGTATGACACGTGCTACCTCCTCTCACACACAGGAGCCAAAGCCATGGACGCAACTGGTCCCCAGTCCAGTCTCTTCTCCGTGAGACTGAGGATTCTTAAATGACGAATTCGTAAAAGCAACGGTTGAAAAGTATTTGTTGAACTCGTTTGCCACTTTTAATTTATCTTCAACAATTTCATTATTAATTTGGATTGCAATAGATTTGGAACACTTCTTGGAACCTCCATCTCGAGAAAAGTTATTAATTATGTTCCAAGCCGTTTTGGAAAATTATTTCACAGGTACCCAAGGCTCTATTGATGTCATAGGCTTTTGCAGCTCTTATGACCTTCTTATAGATTCTCCGATACCTTCTAAAAAAACATTTTGAAATCATAATTTTGAGTATTGGTGAAGATTTTATAGAAGAATTGGAGCCATTCTCGAGATATACAGAATTCCTTTAGTTATCCATGAATTTTGCAGCTTTTTACTGTTTTTTGTTTTCCCTGAACGGGCATGCAACATCCAGATAGTGACTGAAGGTGGTCACTAAATGACTGATACATGTCATCGACATTTCCACACCCACTTAAAGACTCCCAAGACTTCGGTTTTTAAAACATCTATTCAGGTGGCAAATGTTTTGGGAAGTAATTGCCCTAGTAATTTTAAATTTTGGATTTTGATTTTCCAGTTTTGCATCCATGAAATCACGACTTCCTGCGCAAAGTGATCAGAGATCGCAGAACTTAATACAGAGACTGTTGTGTTAGGAATATTGGTGATAACATTTGTCCGATGGCAGTACGCGTCGTGGCTGTCACTCGTGTTGGCAAATTCACGGACCAATTTAGATTGAAAGAATTTAGAAGATCGCGACGCCGCTGGGTAAGGGGGTCGGTGTGATCCAAAACATTAATGTTAAAATCGCCAATTATTACAAACCTTGTTGATTTAAAGGAGAGACCACTCAGAAGGTGTTCCAAGCTTTCGAAAAAAGAATCTCTAGAGCCATTGGGGGATCTATAAAGCCCAATGATAGTTATTCTTGTGGAAGAGTTGGACAAGATTGTGATGCCTTCAGCTTCAAAATTCATGTCCGAACTGTTTTTTAATTTTGAAATCTTCAAATTTAGAGGAATTTTTTCATAAAAATCGCCACAACCGCCCCCCTTTACAGCTGGTTCGACAAAAATATTTAGCCAATTCAAAATTTTTGAATCTTAAAAAGATTATTGAAATCGGATTTGAAAACCGTGTTCTGAGACTATAAACACATCAGGTTTAAGCTCTTCACACATGATCTCTAGCTCTTCAACCTTGTTGGTTGCAATTTGGCGTTTGGTGAATCAATTTTATTGTTTCAGTTGCCAATTTAAAAATTTTTGATGTTTTTTAAATGTTGATTTTGAATTTTTGTTGCGTTTTGGAGCTGGATCTGAAGTCATGCCCTAGGTCGGCTTCACACATGTCTGACCAGAACAGTTTTTTGACATAGGAGAGCCTTCTTTTCGAGAGTCTCTGTTAGTGTAGTTGACGCCCTAGCTGCCTCCGCATATGAAGACAAGCTGGAGCCTTGGAGACCGTTGAGAGACAGCAGCCGGCTCCCAGGGGGTTGCAGCAGGTGGCGGCACGACGGCTGGAGGGGACGGCGGTCACTAGGAGTGGCTTCTCGGGTTCCGGAGGGACAGTCTCAGCAGAGCGAGGCTCTCCACAATCATTCCAGCCAGTATCCCGCTTTCCCCCCATTGATAGGTGCATACCGTGTCTTGTGAAATGCCTGCGACCGATCCTATTGAAGTTTAGGACCTTGATGTTGTGTCGGATGACAACAATGTTGTCACTTTGTTGTCCGACCGATTTTGTTCTTCCAACGATCCTTCCTTGAAGTCTTTCCGTATTGGAACTCCTTCTCCAAAGATGGGTAGACCTCTCAATGTAATGGTTTAGCAATGACTACTTAAATAAATTAAGTAACTTAATGAGACTAAACTAGAGGCCATGGTTTTCTGCCTTACCAATACTAGTATCTCACATGACAGAACTCATCTGGAACAACAGCCTGTGCGTTCTCAGGGAGGAAAAGAGGACTGAGGTTGGAGAGGCAATCTCCATATAAAGTTTGCTCGTACAGTCTCTAGCATAGGGAAGCAATATCCAAAACTGCTGAGTCGAGATTTTCAACTTTCGTAAAGAAGAGATGTGATATTACACATATGTTAAACCTGCACTTGGCTCACTATGTACGCTTCTGTACGTTAAACCTGCACTTGGCTCACTATGTACGCTTCTGACATTCACCATCTGCATGAGTCAGATTCACGTCCCGATTTGTTTGTTTATTGCCTTTCTGTCTATACCACACGTGATTTTAGTGTTCGGCTTCGGATAAGGACATCGTTAAAACAATTTAATTTTCTTTTTAGTTAACTTTAGAACAACGAGTGCCAATTTTTATGTGAAAGATCTGCGAGATACTGCAATTTATCTTCCAGAAAAAAATGGGACACCTGTCCCGTTTTTAACCTTATTATAACCCGTCCTCACTATGCAGTAACATGTTGAGTATCTCAACAAACAAATTAAGAAAGACGGTGCAAGGAACTGGCCCCTTTTAAATAATTAAAATAAATGTATAAACATGCCTAATAACTTAATTCAATACAATTTACAACATATTAGTATTTTATTCACGATTAATACAGGTTTAGAATTCTCTTATACTAAATATTTGTATACGAATAGTCAAATTTATGTCTGAATTTATTAAAACACGTTTTGGATCTTTATATGCCTCAGGTGAATTGCACCTTACGTTACTGAATCATATTCATATATAAAACTTATTCAAAATAATAACAGAGCTTCTTTCCCTGTCCTCATTGTCACTACCTTAGCCAGGGTATTCCCTCCATACTTTCCGTTCTTTCCTGCAGCACTGTCACCTCCTTCCTGCTTTGATTGCCATTGATACATTTTCTTTTTCTGGTACATCCATCTTGACAATTCTTAGTCAACAACACTAGAGAACAATCAAACATTATTGTAAAAAGTAAAATAAACTTGGTTACACGAATATGAATACAGCAGCATAACTGTGTGTAATATTTAGAGTTTTACAATTGGTAGCAGATTTGGAAATGTATTTTCCCACGGAAAGTATTTAGATGCGTAATATTTGAGTGAGTTTGAAATTAAAGCTTATGAATGATCTGAAGTAATATTTATTAATAATAAACCTGAGCTAATAATTTAAAACCCTTTAATAATTACATTAAATGGGTAATAAAACACTCAAACTTTGTAACGTACACTTTTATAGAATTTATTTCCGAAAAGATAATGTAAAGTAGGCTAATAATGATTAAACACAAAGTTTAATTTTTAAAAAGTGTGTAATTAGATCAATACATACGAAAAGTAAGACATAAAATGCAATATCCGTTTATTAAAAGAACGTTCTTCGTAAAAACTAAATATTTAAAGATTAGTTTTGTCAAATAAATAGTTGCAAAATATTTACGGTATAAAACATTGTAGGTTGAGATAGAATATATTAAAAATACAGCATCAATTGAAATACTTTTAGCTTATTGAAAATTGACAGTTGGCAACACTGATGCAACAAAACCAAAATCAAGTTATTATTGTTCAGCTGTCCAACAATTCAGCTGTTGCAGTACCTCGTCTATCATCTTTGGTTGGTGCAGGGACAGAGAGGATGGAGTTATGGTTGTAACTTTGTATTATGGTTGAGAACAAATCTGAGGCTAAATATCTTGTAACTTTCACCAACCTTGCTTAAGAACTAATGAGAGAAAGATAAAATTATACCTGTGTCCCATAAAGAAATACAGATAATAGATGATAGATTGCTTTGAACTTAAAGACAGAATGGAATACAAACTTGGGGCAGGCCATGCCGGATAATTCAAAATTGTGGAAAGGAGGTAATTTCCGGTGAGAAAAAATTCCTCGCCAAAACTATCGAAAAATAATTCGTGCCATAGTTAGTGTAGTTATAATTACTACATATATTTTGTCGAGGTCATATATCCACTTAAATTCATAATTAAATTTAAGTTACTGTTAGAATCCATTATAGAATCACTATTTTTCCGTGTTAAATAAGTGTGTTAGTTTAAATTTGTTATATACTTGCATACGCGCAAACGGAAAATAGTTTCAAGACATAGCAATCACATTGGCTTAAAAACTCATCATAGGAAGTAGGATAAAGCCAACTTTGTCATAGCGAGTATAGTTTAATTAATTAAGAAATTTGAGCAATCGTATTCAATGTGAATTGTTGGCATGGCCGTAATTACAAATACCACTATATCTCATGGCTTCCCTTGTCATAAACAAACAAATTTACACGTTAGCAATGGTAACATCCCCAGCGCACCAACCAAGCCAGAGTATTAAATTACTATGACATTATGCATTACACATTTTGGATTAAATAGGTAATCATCAGTGCAGAACTTTTCAATTCCATAATAAGTATGAGAAAGAGTGTAAAATGCAGTGATTGTATTTTTTTTACCTTTTCATTTCCTTTTCCGATATTTTTCCGATCGCTTGCCACCCCGGTCGCTGCCGTGCACTTGCACCACCGGTTACGTCTGTCATTTTGCTAAGCCAGATTTGAACTGTAGTTCCTTAATAAAAAACGATTCGAAAGTAACATCTGTGACAGTGTGCAAGAAAAAGCAGAGTGGAGAGTAGCCGGTTACTATGTGCTTGCTCTCGTCACCGGAGGTTCAGCCCGCGACAGCCACCTCACTTGTGGCGCCTACTGCTCGTACATTGTCTGCATCACTTGCACTCGACACATCATGTGCCAGCTCCTCGCCTATTGCGGACCCTCCACTGGCCGCAGCTTTTCCATCAACCCCCCAACAGCATCGGTAGAACTAGTAAAGGAGATTACCAGAATAAAACAGGACAATGCATCGCTTTGAATTGAGTATGAGAAGTTGTTGAACCATACGATTGAGTCAGATACTCGCTTACTCAATACACGGACGAGATCTTCCTGATGTATACACCACCCTGTGACAACCGGTGTCCAGTGTTAGTTGCCCCTCTGCTACCAGAGGATCTCGCTCCCTCCCATGCTGACTGTTCTAGTCAGTGCTCACTGCCGGTGCAGCCTACTGACCGTGTCACTTAATGTGACCCGCTTCTGTCTCGATTCACCACCCGTCGAGACCCGAGCTGTGCTGAACACCGGAACCTCACCACAAACCTAAAAACAACCATTCAGGTTCTTGATGGAGAGCTGATAAGTTTCAGGAATGAGAAGAAAAAGGAGGACAGTGATTGGTATACGAGTAAAGAGGACTGGGTGGTGGTCTAATCACTATTCTATCTAATCAAGAATAAAACTCAATCAATCCCAACACCTGCAACTAAAACCATGAAAAAACGCCCGCAACATAATATTATACAAAAATCAGTGTCCAACCGCAAAGCGAAATGAACAGATCCTTAACAACTCTCTCATCTAGTAACAAACCCATTAACTAACGCCAACTATGATTTAAGGTCGTTGACATATCGGCTAGCCACGTTTGACAACTACCTGGCTTGGTTCAACGACGAATAAGGGGTAAATGGTATCTGTAAGTCAAGGGCCAGGCTACAAAAAATCGATTATAGCGACTCATCTACTTAAGACAGGTGCAGCGTGTTGATTGCTTTGAACGAATTGCGGTTGGTGACAACAACAGCATTTTTGAGCCCTTGGAGCAACGCATCACCGTCCGTGCTGTTGTCTCGACCGTTCCTCATCGTTATAACGCGTCGCCAGACTACCCGGTGAACCAACAGACTATCAGTTATCAGATACGAAGAAGATCAGATACTTTTAGATTTCAATACCATCTGAAGACCTTGGTTCGCCCGTCATGGTATGCACCTCTGTATGCCTCGTAAGAGAATACAGGCTGAGCAATATCTAGAGCCAGGCGAACCGTCAACTGAACCAGGTACTGGCTGTAGGTCGACTTTACCTGGAGATACATCCTCGCCAATTACAGACTGCTGCCGCGTGGAAACTGTGGGGAACCTGCCTCTGGTAGCACCACTTCTGTCCGCTCTGACACCACCACGGAATTTTCAGTCAAAACACCAACGCTCGTGACGGCAACATCACAGACAGCAAATTGAAAACATAATTACTAACTTCCCAAGTTTCGCAGTGTATGTGTTAGCTGCAACACAGCTTTTTCAGACCACTATGGCCAAGAGCTATTATAAAAGGAGTAAATATCAAAAGGAGCCAAAAATTATGTAAAGATCAAGAAACAGATGTTCTTGTTTTGACCGAAAACTGTTTCTACAAAGAAAGCCTTCACCTCTGCAAAATTGCAAATTACAAATTTGCTAACGTTTTTTGTAGGTCCCACTCAAGAGGAGGAGGCGTAGCAATATTAAAAAAAACGGTGACAGGTCTTTTACACTACTAATCGTTGACTCAACTACCCTTTCTGAGAAAATAACAAATAAGACAGGGTCATTTAGTCTACAGGTCGTTGAGACAACGACCCTATTTTGATATTTAAGATTTTCTACATGGGTTCGTTGCCGCGCACCAGTCGTACGGCGCTGAATGTTGCGCTCGTATTGATGTAGCGTACATTATTCTCTTGCCACTATACATTTACAAATGTAATAATTTGTTTTGTTTTAATTTAAAACTATATTAATATAAACTCCTTTTAGCGGATACAGATATACTATATAAGCAGTAATGATAACACATTACCAAGTAAGAGTGATAAAAATGGAATACAAATAAATATTTAAAATCGAAATTGTAACGATAAATAGCAATTCTAAATATGAAGAATATAGATCAAATTAATAATAGTAGATAAAAATTACATGTAATTTTGAAAGTAATCAGTAATTTAGCTTATATATAATGAATTATTAAAGCGTAAATGTTCATAATTTCAAACTTACATTTTTACGAATTAGTTTGATTCTCTATATAAACTATACAATTCATGCCAAATAAATATATCATTTTATAAAATTAGTTTATTTGTAATATTTGAATAAATGAATAGAATTTTAGTGCTGTTCACAGCAAAATTGTTCTTTTATTTTTCGTCCACTCCTCTTCTAATTTCAATATGTTATTAACTCTATCTATATCTCTAAATTTATAAATAATTTACTTTGTGGATTGAATAAAGTTGATACTTGAAGTTTAATAAATGCTTCTAATATCTGCACGGAATATTGATATATACATGTTCATACACATTTATGCTTATTAATAATGTTTGAGGTGAAAAAGAAGTCATGGAGAGTTTCATTAGAGGATTAAGATTTAATATATTAAGATATAATCGTATCTAGTAGTCTAAGGAGAATCTTAACTGTAAGAATAGGTTAAGTGGCTACCATCATTTAACCATTCTTCATTGCAGAAAATGAATTAAATGAGGAGAATTACATTTCGACTATGCCGACAAAACGTGTCGTCAATACATCTTTTAAAAAGGAGAATTGAAAATAATCCCTATAAAGTTATATACTAAATTTATGAAAATGTGACTAAAGATTAATTGTGGAAGCTAAAAATATGTTAAAAGTTACGTCATAAAACTTCTTTTTCCGTTTCAAACCACCATATAGAAATCATGTGGTAAAAATGTTATTATAATTTTAAAATGCACCTTCTAGCATTTTGTGATTCTTCTTTGCTAGTTTGTGATTCTAGCATTAGCTCTTAATATTATGATTCGATGTAATCCCTGGGGTTTATTTTTTTGTCAGTTTATAGTTAAATTAAAAGATATAAATACTAAATACTATTTATTATTTTTAAATCACCATAGATCTAACCATATACTTAGTCTAAAGGAACAAATTATTAAAGAATTACGACATGTTATATATTAACGTTCCAGCTTTAATTAAGGGCTCTGTACTACAAGAGTTCACTTACAAAAGAGCTATGGACTTAGACCTCAGTATTATACCCATTGACTTAAAATTATTTATTAACAATTCATTAATAGTGGAATCTTTGAAACTATTCAAGCAAGCAAAATTTCACTTCTTTAAATAGTGCAAATAGAAATGTTTCACTTCCAACTTCAGAATTCTAAAACATCTTTACTGTTATATGTAATTAGTCGAAAATGGATTTATACGTGGAATTTTCTTTAATAACCACCATTTATGTCGGAAATGCCTGCTTTGCCATTAAAAAGGATGTCTCCGTTACGCATCTGTCATGCGAGCAAAATTACGTGTAAATCTAAAGGGTATCAGTGACGGTACCTAGTGTTACATGCAACCAATTGTACTCATTTTAATAACAGCCACTAAACGTAAAATTGTTAAAAGATAACTAGCATAAATAACAAATAAAATATATTAATTGACAACAACAATTAACATTGAGTATTGAGTATTGATACATTTGTATCACTTAAATTATTGAAAAATGCAGTAATAAGTATTGAGCCTTTTTAACCATTAAATACATGCGGTTATTTTAGTAGTTGAGCAGTGAAAACACGTTTGGGCGTGTATAATTTAGTCAGTAGGTTATTTCAGTCAATGCATTTAGTAATACAAATAAAGCGAATTTCTCATCAACTGTGAAGTAGACAAATATGTCTGGCTATATCTCGTCCATACCCGTATTCGACCAGCTTCCCGACTTTAATAATAATTTTAGAAGTACGATTTTCAATCAATATTTTTCTAATTACATTCTCTTTAAATTAGATTATGTTACTTCCCTTGATAAACTCGTCAGTTCCATACACAATCACCAAAATGCAAAAATTTGCACGTTTAAAAATTCTAATTTTGTTTTGTACCTTAATTATTTTATTTTTTGCGAATTGAAAAAACACTACATAGTTACAGCATGCTTAGCATATTTTATGAAAATGTTTTAAAAATAACCAAACCTATAGTATTATGTAAAGAAAACATAACAATAAAACATAAAATTTAAAATTATTACCTTTAACAGTTAATTTACCATCTGCAGTTCCCTCGACAATAGTAAAAAAGTTGACTAAATAGATAAACATTTCAAATATTTTTGTTTTTATTTGTTAAAGGCGTTTTAACAAATAACTTTTCCTTTCTTAAAAAGTTTACTGTTAATTACTATATAAACTAATTATGTCAGATAGTATATATATATATATATATATATATATATATATATATATATATATATATATATAAATTATTTTTATTTTAATATTTAATCAAAAATAACATGTGTTTGTTCATAAAAAAGCTCATGCTAATAGCTAGTTTGTGAAAATGCTTATGGAAAATTATTTATGTGTTTCCGGATAATGTTTCGCTATTTAGAGCCCTTACAGAATCTAGAGCTAGACTGCCCCAGAACCGGGTGAGCAATTAGGAGGCGTGGGAGAATTTCCTTTTCGAAACCGTGTGAAAACGGAAGTCTTTGCTCGATAGCGGTTATTCACAAAAGTTCTATACTTCCGTGTGTTTTGTACACCGGTTAAATTGTATGTATGTGTGTGTGTGTGTGTTTGTGTAAAAACAAAAAGCATCACATCCATGTAACAAACCAAGATGGTTGTTTTCATTTTGTTTACATTCATAGTGTGAAAGAATAGAGTACGCTTGATACTAACTTCTTATTTTAGCCTCTTATGCAACCGCTATTGAGCACAGATTAAGAAAATATCCAGATAAGGAAATTAAAAGTCTTCTTAAAAATATACTTTTAACTATAAATTTTTAGCAGATATTAAGTAATAGATAAAAAAACAATGTTTGCTATCTAAACTTTGACTATAAATTTAAAGGTTATTATAAAACCCATATTAGTTCTTTTAACAGAAGTACGCTTTTCAAACCTGTGTATGTATATACGCGTATATAAGGCAAAATTTACTATTAAAAAAATACTAAGACCGGAGTAAATTAAAATGGCCATAAATATTCATATTTTTACATATTTTATTGATCGTAGTATCAAGGCAAACTCAACATTGGCGTCGGAAATATAATTCACAAAAGTGCTCACACGTGTGCCTAAGAAATTGCGAGCTAAACCGCGGGTCACTGCTAATAAATAAATCTAGTAAAAAACTAGTAAAACAGTCTTGTTAATAAAATTGCACTAGCGAATTTGTTAAATCAATTGTATTAACATGATTTTAACTTTCAAAATAACTAGGATTCTGTTCACCAAATCAATCGTTTCCATAAATGTTAACTAGATTGACAACACATGACACAGCCCTTCTTACACTATGGTTGGAAGGGTTGTTTCACGTTATAATGACATATGGTTTAATTATCCTTGTTACTTAAAATTGAAGGAGAGGATTATAAGACTATTAAAACGACAAATGTATACCAAGGTTAAGTACCAAGGTTAACTTAACTAGGTAGATACCAAGGTATCTATCGTAAAATGTTAAAGTTTGGTATTCCTAACTTTTGTCATTTTTAAAAGTGAAAAATTACAAGCATTTATAAAGAGCGATAGCTTAAAAATTTGGCATGCGGAAATTATGTAACTTCCGCTGCTGCAGGTATATCTTACAAGTATAGGTTATAACAGAAATATTACGGCTTCTTTTATGTTTCAAAATGTAATTTTTTAAATGGCGCTGTCCTCTTCAATCCATGAAAATGTATGGAAACTAGGAAATGTGTTTTTAATATAAAACTTGTAGGCTAATTTCTAATATAACCTCACATATATTTTTCCCAACAAAATACTTTTTAAATTGTATTAATTATTTTTCATTGTTTTTTATTTATGTTTTGATGCAGATAAAGCAACAATTTGTTTTCAAAAGTGTTAACATTTTTTTAATAACCCTTCTTTATTTTAAAAGGCGTTTGTATAACACTACTGAGATATTGTTACGGCACTATAGCCCATAAGTTTTTAAATAATGTTGAGGATTTTTGTAATCACTGACTTTATTCAGGACATGCGAATCTTCTTTAGAGTTATTATGTCACACGGTTCTGTAGTATTTAAATGTTCTGTGATTAATGACATTAGAGTTTCCTTTATATTTTTCAATTTTTCAGTGTCAGATCTAGTGGTGGCTTAAGAAGTTTATCTCATTGATGCTGACAACTGGTAGGCGGGAACAATCTTATAAATAAAAATGAAAGGCCAAATGTGTTGGTAAGCGCTAATCTCGATAACGGCTGGACCAATCCGCTTACCTAATTCTTTTTGTAAAATGTCCATTGAAATCCGAGGAAGGTTTTTATGAAGAAAAAGTTAAGAAAAGTTAACTGGAATATTTTGGTATTCAGAAAAAATTGTAGTTTTTACGTTTCATCATTAAAATTAAACTGGCACTAAACAACTGTTGACAGATATAGTTCGACAAACTTTCTGAAAAATCTGTTTACATTTAAATTTTATCATTAATAAGTAAACAGTGCTTGATCGGTAGTGTAATGCAGATAGTAAATAAAACATTAATATATAACCTTTACTCCAGATTGCGCCAGTGACGAATTAAAATCATCTAATGCATTAAAAGCTGTTAAAAACTAACCTTAATGAACAAAATTATTTTCACATAAGTTATTTTAGTTTATTTTTTTAGTTAATTTTTTCACTGGTTGGCTTCCTTGACATTATGATATTACATTTTAATAATGGCTTATGGAAAAAAACAGAGAAATGAATACTGACATGCCTCAACGATTCATTCTTTCCCTGGCTACAATCCAAAAAACAAGTGTAACACAAATCTTTAATAACGATAATTTTAGAATGTTGCATAATCTTAATAAGGATTTCCCCCTTATACCGAAAGTACATAGTAAGTAGGTAGGACCTCCCCCTAGGTCGTAATAGGCTTTTCAGTCCTACTTATGTGTGTATTTTCTTCATCAGGACAAGGCAAACTCAACTATGTCAACACGATTTTGATCAAAATAGATTTCCGAGAACTAGATAATCGAACGTATATAGTATTTTGATCGAGGCAATATGGCAAGCTAAACTGTGACATAGTAGGTTAAGTGAATTAAAACTGTCTTAAGTAGGCACTTTTTTAACCGAAGTAGGCATCTTGGTTCTACGCAAGTTATATATATTTTTCTTTGTCAGAACAACAAGGCAAACTCTACTAAGGTACTGGAAATATATCTTAGACCTGAAGTATATGACAAGGACTGGAAATACACGCTTTTTGACCGAAGTGAGTTTCCGAGACCTGTGTCATCCGAGATTTGTGTTTTTTTGATCGGGATGACAAGGCAGATTCAGCTGTTACGTTATGTATATAATGAATTAGAACCATAAATGCTCTTACACGTGCCAAACATGATATAATAATTAAGTTAAACTCTGATACTATTTACCATCAACTTAAATTATATCTACCTGATGTATGCCTACTTACGTTTTAAAATTGTTATAGGACTCCCATAATATTACATCATAATTGCTTTTACTAAGTAATATAAGGACTTCTTTTTTAAAGATTGCGTGCGAAGCCGCGGGTAACAGATAGTGTTATAACATAAAAGAAAAGCTATTGAGTAGAATTATATCTTTACCCAATACCCTTCTCAGAATTTATAGTTTTATAGTTGTATAAACCCTTCCACATACTTTTATCAGACCCATTTAGAAGGGACACGCAAACTCGAGACCAGTTGCCATAAAACTATTGTCTGGTAATGACACCTTTTCGAGGAAGGAACAACCTCACCCGAGCCTTTACCTGAGACTTCCTCACTGTTAATTCTGTTCCATTTCATTGATATTTAAACGTTAATTAATTTGAACTGTAAAAATCATGCGATGCTAACAAACATCTTTTTACAACTTATACATGAAATTAACAAATCGATTACATGGAATAGTTGACACACCAAATATTCTACGTAACAATATACCATATATGACGCCAGGGACTCGCTTATTGGAGGAAGAAAACGTATTATAAGTTTTTAATATTAAAGCTCGTATGCATTAAACAGAGGTAAACATTAATTTAATACTAACAAATGACCGTTATAATTTTCAACATAGACAAATAGAATAACATGATAATGATGCATTGACTTAAGAGAAAAAAATTCTTCCATAAGTTCCCTATTTTTAGAGTTAATAATATAATTAAATGGCAGTACCATTACATCAAAATTGTATATAGGCTAAGGTCAGTCTGGTACACATGATGTTTC
The DNA here is from genome assembly GCF_021130785.1 of Homalodisca vitripennis. Classification (NCBI taxonomy): domain Eukaryota; kingdom Metazoa; phylum Arthropoda; class Insecta; order Hemiptera; family Cicadellidae; genus Homalodisca; species Homalodisca vitripennis. The sequence continues at coordinate 18,324 of NW_025776443.1, forward strand.
TTAAATACTCATAGAAATAGTAATACCATTGAAGCATTTATTTGATATTGACTATGTTTAATAAGTCATAAGTTGCAAACCTAAAACATGTGGTTTTCAACGCACAAATTTCTATACGATTAACATTGAGTTCAATAGTGGTGCATGTCACTGTATGAATTGGCTGAGCGTTCGCGAAAATACGAACATTGGTCTTATGTGTCACCATATTGGCAACAAAAAATCACACAATAATAAATTTATAGACCGGCTGAGTACACTCGTATGAAATTTTAATACATGATGGAGAATTGGTTAGTGATACTTTTGTTACAGTATGAGATCCATCGATACTTTATTTTATCTATCTATATACATTCATTAAATTTGTATAAGTGGGACTAGGCTAATTTAATTTCAATAAACATTGAATCGCAAAAAGTACTTGCTCCGCCGGGACTCGAACCCGGATCTCTCAATTGCCGGGTGAATGTGCTACCATTACATCACAGAGCCCTCACTTTTTACGATTCAACTATTTTGTATTTGGCCGTTTCTTTCAACTTATTATTATTTCAAGGCAGGAGTACGCGCACTACTTGTCACGTAACAGGCTTTGCTGAAGTTACATGATACATTTCAAGTCTATACATCATTTCATTTTTTAGATATCCTGCGGACAGACAGCCAGATAATCATATAGAAAGGAATTTTTACACCCCCCTGGCATACAGAAGTCATTGTGCCAGTCTAATGAGTGACAGGATACAATGACGCTCAGCCGAAAAGCATGAGTAGACATGTACCAAAATGGAGCTCTTTCTTGTCTAGGTACAAATGAAATTTCATATAAAATTTAAAGCTTACAAAAATAAGACATCTTTAGAAAAATCTTGCGGGTGGATAGGGTACTTGTGTTACCATGCCACATGTAAAAATATCATATGACTGTACACAGTTGCTTACAAATGTATTTCTTCTGCGATTTTTGCGTTACTATCACGGTTAACCGCAATAGCAATTTAAAAGTGATCGCTATAAAGTCAATGACGATATATAAGTCAATTCATTCTCGAGATATTGTGCGGTCATATAGACTTACAGAAGTTAAATGTTTCGTCCTTCTCAGTTGAGTGGTGAGCCGGGGCTCAGTTTGAACGTTTTTGTGTCTTTTCTTTTTCCCACCTCGGCCACTCTTGTCAGTCGGTGGGGGAGTCACTCCGTCAAGTATTGATTTTCTGCCTGGTTGGACTGACTGGTCGAGGTCAGGTGGTTGACCTTGACTAGACTACTGACCAGCTGTTCACCGGCACCGGCTACTGTTCGGAGACACGTTCGGCAGAAGCTTACTGTGTTTCTGGCTGTTCTCTGCTCTTCCCGTTTCCCCATGGCTGGCTAACTCCACTACTTTCGGCAGGGTCCCCGTGAGTGCCGTCAACGGAATGGTGTGGCGAGTCTGCCCAATGGTAACAACACTGAAACAAGCATTTAAATGCCCGCGCCCTGCCAGCGCTTCTGTACCGGCATCCAACCGGAGTGTATGTGCTCCTATTCATTTCATCTGGAACAAGGTTGGATCCAAAATGTTTTTTTACTTTTCTTATACTGAACTAGCGAGGATTGGGGTGTATGGAGCGCTGCCAGATATTATGTCTGGAGGAGGGCTAGTATGTAACTAGTAATTAACTAGTTAACTAGTATGTATTTAGTTCAGTGACATGATCTGAAGGGGAGGATTTCATCTTTAATTCGGATTCGTGGAGGCAACTAAGCCCCCGCCTCCTTCGAAAATCGGCTTTAAGTATTTTTTTTTTTAATTTTCGGCTACCAACTTGGAACCAAATTATTTTTTTTTAAATAGTGGGCCTAGAAATTCTACAACCTTTTCCCTCCCCTCAGTTCATAAAAATTACCAGTTAAAATTTTATATTCACTACTGCCGTACCTGATATATGTTATTTATAGACCAAATTTCTCTTTATTGTGTTATTATTATTATATTATTTATTTATTTTGTTATTGTCATTATTGGAATTCTATTTATTGTTGTTATTAATTTTTAAGTTACGCGGTGCACCGTGGTGCTGCAGTTAACTGTATTTTGTATAAAAATGTTCGCCACCTTCTATAATTATAAATCATGTTCTCGAAATCTTGTCTCTCTTTGTCTCTCTTCCCACTAGTGGCATGTGATTTTTTTTATGGTTTGCTCCGAGTTTGGGAGGGGCGCGCTTCCGAGACCTCCTGTCTTTTTCGCTAACTCGGGACAGTGGCTTCGGTACTGTCAATCGGCGGCTTCTGTCATTCGAATTCCTTGTAGTGTATGTTTGGAGTTGTAGTTGTCGAAGTCTACTATTAGTGCTTTAATTTGTTTGCAGCTTTCTCATTTTAACTTTAACTTGAATGTTGGGTAGTGTTTGATTAACCATTTAATAATAATTAGAAACCTCAACCTGTTTCCGACAGAAATAGAAATACGAATGATAAATATTACTAAATGTTAATAAAAACACTAATTTTCCAAATTGTTAATTTTTTGGACAAGTCCTTTCAAAACCAAAGGTTTTATCTTCAGGCAACTCAACAAATAAATATTTACATACTGATTGTTACAATTAATTTTAAAATGACATATGGTGTAAAAATGAAAATACAATCATTTTGAATCTTTATGTAATCTTCTTCTCAATTTATTCAAAAATTAAACTCTAGTCAAATCTAATTTTTCATACTGGCTGAAATATTTCCAAAAGAGTTTTGTATTTGCATTTTTACACCATATGTTATTTTAATATTAATTGTAACAAACAATATGTAAATATTTATTTGTGGAGTTGCTTGAAGATGAAACCTTTGGTTTCGAAAGGCCTCGTCCAAAAAATAAACAATTTGGAAAAGTTGTGTTTTTATTAACATTTAGTAGTATTTAAAGAATTTTCCAATAACTGCTCCGAGAGTTTTCAATACGAATGATAGTTACATTATTTCAGTTTATGTAACTGAGTGAAATATATTTTGAATACAAGTAATTGAATACGATTTTGAAATAAGTAATTGGAATCATAACAAGAATTTAATGTTTTAAAAATATTTTTTATATTTAATAAATACAACTATTACCAGAATTTAAATTTAGTTCAATAACATGCATGTATAATAAACAAAATATTTATATCCAGTACGAATACAAAGTATTTACCCTTATATCAGATGTTAGGACTAAACTCGGTACAGACGCAGCGCCTTCATGCCTACCGGGCTAGGAGTTGACTGATTGACCCTGTTTCGTTTTAAAGCGCTTGTTTGGGACGGAGGGGCGTTGAGACAACGATCAGTTGAGTAAACGCCCTCGAATGTCTTATGTGAGTTTAGATGCATTATAGGGTCTTTGCGTCAACGACCCCATTTGTAGTTCTAAACATATATGCTTGATATGGGTCATTGTGACAAAGAACCTTTTGATTTAACTTTTAGTTTTCTTAATAAATCGGGTCGTAGTCACAACGCTTCGTAGAGTAAAAGACCCTCTGTTATTTGTTATTTTTTCAGAAAGGGTCGTTGAGTCAACGATTAGTAGTGTAAAAGACCCAACACTAATATTGCAAATATAAAAATAGGGTCGTTGAGACAATGATTCGTAGAGTAAAAGAGCTGCCCCCAAAAAAACTATTCTCATTTTTTCACATTTTAAATCCATGAAACAGTAGAACGAGATCAAAAGCGGTCGGTATCAAACTTTATTCACAAAATTCAAAATTGTTTGTCATTAAAATCAAGAGATCTCCCAGCGGAAACGAAGAATTCTTTTTCCGAATTCTAATCCTTACAGACCTGACTTACCAACGACATTAATTCGTCCTGACGGGCGACTTTAACATCAACGCAATGGATACCAAACAGCCAATCACCAAATAATTTGTAAATTTTTTTTTAAGTCGTTTAGTATAGAGTTGTTTATCACGATTCCGACACAAGTAATTGCAATAACTCAGACAGCCATACACAACGTTATTTCCAACCTTGCAAACATCGCAGTGTCCATGGTTGACACAGCAATCTCGTACGACTATGGCCAAGAGGTTATAATTAGTGGAAAGGGAATTGAAAGGAAGCCCAAAATTATAAAAACAGTAAAAAACATAAGGCCTGAAAATATTACTCTTTTGAACACTTCCCTTACCAAAGAAAAATTGTATTTTCTAACTTTAACTCAATCCGTACAACAGTAATTTAAAGCGTTTTACGATCTCCTCCTTTTCCATCTAAATGCATGATGTCCTATAAAAATTATCAGACTTTGTCCTGAAAGGGCAAACAGTTAGATCATTAAAGGCATATTAGTGTCGAGTGAAAAAATATGATTTTCTCCGAAATAGAAATACCTCAAACGATACATTCAAACCTTTTTTTTCAAAAAGTATAAAACAAACCTATGAAAAAATGATCAAATCAACGAAAACATTTGATGTTTCTTAATCAATAACTTCTTCAAAAAAGTTTTCAAAAACTGTTTGGGACATCATCAACAATAAAGAAAATCGTTGTAAAGATATTAAAATTAAAATGGGGGATAAACTTTTGGTTGATGCCAAGGAGGTAGCAAATGAGTGTAACAGATTTTTAGCGTCTGTGGCTTGAGAGCCAAATCCTCGACCATTACAGGATCAGGTAATTCCCACGCAAAGATAGAGTCCAGATATCGTCAATGGCACTAGTCCCTGTCGTTGAAGAAGAGGTCGATCGAATTATTCAGCAGTTACCAGCCAAAAGCTGAAATGAAATCAACTTGATGTCAATGGGTCTCATAAAAAACGCTCTAAGTTTATTTTGAGACCTTTAACACAACTTATTAATTTGCCTTTTAAACAAGGAGTTTCTCCCTCACTCCTTAAAAACTCGAAATTAGTCCAATTAAAAAAAGACTATCCCAGTTCCACAAACAACTGCCGGAGTGTCTCAATTTTGCCAGTTTTGAGTAAAAATGTTTAAAAAATATTTTTAAAACTGTGCTGCAGTATTTGGATAAATACAAACAACTTTCAGATGAACAGTTTGGGTTCAGGAAAGTCAAATCTACTATAGATGCTGTTGTGGGTCTGGTGGAATTGGTTTTCAGGGGATTTGAAAATCAAAATTCACCCTAGAAGCCATTCTTGAGTTATCAAACGCATATGTTGACTTTGTCGACCATAAAACTCTGCTTGAAAAACAGGAATCACATGGCATCCGAGGCGTAACATATATGTGGCTTAGATCATTTCTAAGTGATAGAACTCAAGTTTTCCTGATTTAAAATAAGTTTTCAAATCCAATCCAGTTGAGCTACAGGGTTCCCCAGGGACCAATTCACAGTCCAATTATGTTTCTCATATATGTCAATGACATTGGGTCATCACTATTGCATAGGCAAGTAGTGCAGTATTCTGAACGAATGACTCTCTGCTTCAGTGGAAAATCAAAATCTCTTTTAGAAGAACGGACTCTTGTTGAAATCAACAGTTGTGTCAACATTTCAACAGGCTCAATCTAAAAATACATATTAAACTCCAATGGCATGACATTTGCTCTGCGGCATTTAGACTTAGAATCTGGCCCTGCCGTTATGTTGGCAGATTCAATTCTGGAAGAAGCTGCACTAAATTCCTTGGAATACGCCTAGATCGAGGGTTGACATGGAAGGACCACATTGACCTTGTTTGCACCAAATTACCATCAGGCATTTATGTCTTAAGGCCTTTAGCCAAGTATTGCCCAACTCAGGTTCTGATGACGGCTTATTATGGCTTAAATTACCCTCACTTTGTCTACGGAGAGGTTCTGTGGAGGGCATGTTTAAACAACCATTTCATGAGAGTGTTCAAATTGCAAGATGCCAGCCAGCGATTCAAATAATCGCTCTTTGAATTTCAGAGAGTCTTAGAAAAAGTCTTAGAGAGTCTAGAGAAATCTTCAAAAAACTGCAGCTGTTGACCCTTCCAAGTCTTTACATTTTCGAAACAACTTTGTTCTGTGGGTTTAAATATACCATGACAACTAGCCAAGATTCGTGTGAGACCAGATGCAGGGGAAATATAGGTAGGCACAGAACGGTGGTTTACGAACATCTAACCTCACAGCAGGTGTTCACTTCATCATCAAGCTGCCCAATTGAAAAAATGCCGCAACACCCAAGGTGCATAAGACTCGTTTGAAACGTTAATTTTAGCGTCACAAGTGTTTTATAATGCGTTTTGGCATTTGATTTGGAGGCTTCAGCGCTGTAGGTGTATAGGCCTGATGGGAATAGGATGTAAGATGGGAAGATGCATGAATGTTGTTGAATTGTTTGAATGTGATCCTGATGTGGGGAGAATTTACCAAATTTTAGCTCTGAACTTTTAATATTGACGTTTGCTATACATTTAAATTACGTCTTTGCAATAATGATCGATTAATTGATTACTATTAATTAATAATCTGTAAGTACTAACAAATTAAATAAGACATTCGATAGGTATTTCTGACTAAACAGTTTAGGTTACAACCCTAAAATTGGAATTTGAGGATAGGTACAGCATTGAATCATAAACTAAACAGATTGCACGATCAGAATTCATGTTTTTAATGCAGCTGATTCCGTTCAGCAGTAATATTATCGTCCTGGGAATTTCAGGATAGTCCTGAGCTGTTATTTTGGCTGGGAAGAATGATTTGATTGGGTTTTCGCCTATTGCCTACTTCCACTTACAAATGCCTTTAATTTGTAAAAAGTTTAACATTACGTCATGATATTTTAACTGGGCGAAAGTAATTTTAAAAGATAACATGAACACATTTTAGATTGTAGTGATTTAAAAATTATTTATCTTCTGTTCACTCCAGGTGGACTAATACATTTACATATTTCTGTTCGTGAGCGAAGGAAATCATTAATAAGGCAGTGAGAGATTAGATTTTTATGGATAAAGATAAGAAGTTTTAAATATGGAAAACGTGCCTAACAAACACACACAATCGAGTGTAAAGAACGACATGACTCAATTACGAGAACATTCTTACTGCAGTTCTAGGTATTAATCAGAAGGCTAATTCCATCAGCTGTGATATACATTACTTGCTATTCTGTTTATACCTACCTTGCGTAAAATCTTGGTCTTAACAAATTACAAGTTTGAAAGTTACGTATTTTAAAATTTGGTGTTTGGTTGAAATGCGCCAAACGCCCAAACGCCAGGCATTGTAATTGTTCGGTAAAATTTATTTCGTTAGCAACTCCCGTTTCTGGAACTCTACTGGTTAGTGTTTGGTTAACTTCCAAACTCTGTAAAAAAAACACACACACACACACACACACACACACACACACACACACACACACACACACACACACACACACACACACACGCGCGCGCGCGCGCGCACGCACGCACGCACAAACCTGAGATCTACACTCTTTGATCTGAGAGTATTCTAAATGTCTTTTATAGCCGACTCCTACAAAAACCATTATTTTAGGTTTCATGTGAGCAATGATAATGGTTATACGTGTTAAGTTTCCATCGTGCTCAGTAATGTTTATTTTAAATACGGTACAATTAATGTCAATTGCTCTCTTTTGGGACTAAAAATGTGCCACAAAATCGTAAGCTATTCTGGTAGGCGACTGAACATAATTTAATAAACTATAACCCTAAATACTTAAATGGCATTGCACCTGAACTTACACCTCACTCTAAAAGAAATAGAGTCAAACAGAACAACTTTATTGAATTAACAGTGAAGAAAGTAGACAACAGTTTTACATTTAGTATACCCCATTACCATTCACACGTCACATCCTTCCATCTACAACCAAATCATCGCTGCTTACAGCTCAATGGTATTTGCTAATTGTCCTTTTAAATAAAATAGACCACTAAAAACTGTTAAACTTAATAAACCATGTGATATTTGTTAATGGCTACCTTAAAAATATGCTGGAGAAAGTTATTAAAAAAAATTAAATAAAAAAAATAGCGCCATGATAACATGGTTTAAAATACGTTTGTTTGGAATACAGTCACGCTATAGAATACAATACTGCTTTAGAAAGTAATTCAGTTGTACCGTTTTACTGGCACTTCTGTGCCTGACAGCGATACACATGACGTCACAAAAGAACTTGTGACGTCTATTCCAAATAGAAGAGATGTATCTATGACGTTGCGGTTATTTACAAAAAATGTGCTTGCAACATCTTACCCATGGTTAGTGTTATATTAATTTTGTATATAGAAGGTTGAAAATGGGTGAATACTCTCCATCGCTACTGACATCTGAGATCAATTGAAGATACGGTTTTGAAATATAATACAGAAATACATACTGATAAAGGAAGAGAAAGATTCAAATAAAAAAGTTACAAAGAAATGATAATTTACCACATATAATCACATTAAAATAAATAATTCTATTTTTTGTAGCCTAGGCTTGTTATTACTGTTATAAAATATGAAACAGTCAATAATAAAAAATAAGCAAAATTGTAAGCATTATATAAGTAACAGAAGCTCAAAACTATAGATTCAAAACAATTTATATAAGTGCTATAACAATTATTCAAACTATAAATAATAATTTGTATTTGTATAGGACTATTTGCCCCGCCACAACGTAACCCTGATTGTACGTTTTACAAATTTGAAAACGTAATGAGTCAGCCGCATCGCTCCAAAGTACTACTCACAAAGACAATTAATTAGATTATTAATTAGGTACTACGGACACTCTACCTACGTTAAGTGTAATATATCTTAACACATAATTGCATTTGCTTTTATAATCACAAATTTACTTTGTTACACATTTTGAAACAAACACCTTTCCAAGGCGTTCATGATTACTTATGTTTTGTAAATCTGAGCCATTTAAATTAATATTTATAAACATTTAAATTCCATAATCGGCAAGTAATTATTAGTTTATATAAATTCATAGGACTCAAGAATAGATCGTCGTATGAAAGTAAATCTCACATTACAAATCGTAACAAACATTCTTCGGATGTCAGTGGATACCCAAGTCCGTCCACTCACCTAGTTTTCAAAAACTATGCAGAAACCATTAACACATACGCCGGAAGTAACAAGTTCAGAGATTCAAGGAAAAGCAACCATGCTGAGATAAAAAATATTGGTACTCACCAATTACCATTAAAAGATTTGGCTAGCGAGCTGGCGGGGGCTACATCGAAAGATCTTGAAGAACAGGGCAGTCATCTGGAAGGTCTAACGGCGAAAGGAAGAAATAGGGAGTGCGGGTGAGACTGTTGCAGTGCGGATAGAATTACTTTAGACAAAATAGTGGCATGTGTTAGTGTCAAGTGAAAATAGCATGCTTAGAAATGTTTTATTTAGTTTTACGAATGTAATATTCCATAATATCAGGGTTTCATTAATCGTCTTAATATGTTTGATTTCATTTTACAAGGTATCTTGTTCATAAAGTGATTAATTAAATTATCACGTGTAGAGATTACAATAATATTTTGCTTTTGAAATACATACGAATATCCATTAATTTTATTTATCTTATGTAAATGTTTATTATTTAGAAAAGTAGTTCATTTAATTATTAAGTAAAATTTATTAATTTCTTTAATATTTAAAAAGAAAGATTTTACATGAATAAAAATAAAGCAAAAAATAATTTTAGTATAATGATTAATTATACAATTTGTTATTAAAAGCAATGAAACATAAATTTTAGTATACAATTCAATATTAAATATATCCAAGCATATTATTGGCATCTTTATATGCTAAATGTGTATTGCTGATCTCTGTTGTTATTTAATATTAATATAACTAAAATATTTGCTAGTTAATTTGAATGTGTTTTATTTCCGATCTCACACAATACCCCTAGATTGAAATATATTTTTATTCACATGTAAACCTTACTTGGTGAACCCCCAATCAGACTTTGCATGGTAAAATCTAACCACAATCTTACAAATCCAATCATTAAAACTTTTTTTCTTTTTTTAAAAAAAGGAGAAGCCGATCTCCTTTTATGCCTTATTCTGCCCGTCCTCATTTTCCACTGGCCTATGCGAGGATCTTATCAAACAGAATAAGGGGGAGAGTCGATACAGTACAAGGTCGATGGTACTGATAAAAAGTGCAACGGTCACGGACAGGATTCGAACCTGCGCTATCTCTACGTCTTAGACCACTCGGCCATCGGTACTCCCATTATACAATTGGTACAAAATATTAAGCACAATATTTTGTTAAGTTATGACTACATCAATTATTATAAACACGTTTAATGTGAGATATATATTTACACAAACTTTTCACATGAAATATGTAGTTATACTGTCAAGTTATGTGTTTCCCATCAAGTTTGAATAATATATTACATTTTAGTAGATATTTACTCCTTCTTCATATTCCTTTTGTAGATGTATATGAGGAATCCCACGAGGAAGACGAGCCAAAATAGAAGAACACAGAACCAGGCTCCAATCTAATCCTTCTTGATTCTTCACTAGAACGTTTTGCTTTGATATGAAAATATACGAAATTTCGTTTTTAATATAAATTGTATTGTTTCTATAGAAATAAATAAAGATGTACTATTGCTATGGAACATAAGTATAAACACGTTTTATGTTGATGCCATCTGTTTTGTTTTCTAATCTGTAATCAAATGTTAAGAAATATATATATATATATATATATATATATATATATATATATATATATAAAAAACTAAAATGTTCAATCGAACTTTCATTTTATTTAAATGAAATCACATCAAATTAAAAAAAAGAAATAAGTTTCAAATCATTCAGTACTCAAATTACTAGTAGTAGAATAGAAAAGCTTTATGTAAATTTTTATCCAGAATTATTTATACCCATACAAAACCATCAGCTTCGTCAAGAAAATGTTAAACTCTCCATCTTTCGCACATAACTAAAATTTTCAAAACTTTATTCTCCCGTAGCTACTCGGAGAAGTTCCTCTTCAATTGATTGTTTTCATTCTTCAACATTATTGAAGCTACGAGTATAAACTTGTTCCTTTAGGTAACCCAATAGAAAGAAATCACATACAGTTAAATCTGGGGATCGGGGTGGCAATCTAAAAAATCACTTCCATGACCAATCCAACGACCATTTAGTAATCGCTTGACAGGATTTGGAAAATGAGGAGGAGCACCATCTTGTTGGCAGATTGCTTGATCCATTTATGGAACCGTAAATGAGGCAAGACTTGTTCATTTTAAACCTGCTCATACCTATTCCCAGCCATTGTACTGTCGAAAATGTAAGATAGCACCTCGTTACAATTGACAGGTGCCCAAACAGCAATTCCTTTTGATTTGGACAGTCTGTTTAAGAATGTGTGGATTTCCAGTGTTGTAATAATTACAATTATGCCTATTTACAGCAGATTTCGGTAGAAAGTGGACTCGTCTGAAAAAACAATTTGAGTGTGCCAATTAAGATCTAGCTCATGAAACTCAATGATACGAGAACAAAATTCCACTCTCCTGTCCATATAATCTTTAAGAAAATTATTTACTAGGTTACTTATGTTAAATTTAATTTTGTTTTTCTTAATTATTTTCTGTACTGAAGACTTTGGAACACCAGTTTCATGTTCAACCTTCCATAGTGATTTCGGTTTACCTGGTGAGCGGAGCATTGATGCGCATACTAGTACTTCTCGTTCCTCATTTGATAGTCTAGAGTATTTTTTTTACCACACTTCCATTTTCTAGCAAAAGATTTATTCACTTAGTTGTTGGATTACTAGGTGATTCAACTCCTGGGTAGGCAACCTGAAATTGTCTAATTTGCTTCTGTAATGTTGCCAAAAGCAATAGCCCACACAACACTTCACTTTTTTCAACATTAAAAGCCATTTCTAGAAATTTAATACCAGAAAATATTAGTAAAACTGTAATGGAGGAGGTTAGGTTATGTTTCTATAGCACAAGCAATAATATTCTTCAATCAAACTCCTGTTTTCAACAATGAGCGTTATTAAACAGCTGTTCTTTAAAACTGTAACGCAATAACGAAATCAGGTAATTCAAGAAATGAATTTATACAGGAAGTAAAATGGTAAATTTTTCAATATGTCATATTTATTTCAACTATTACAACAAACTGTTAGGGAGCTTTCATTTTCACAGAAATGTTTAAAACCTACTATATTACTTGTGTAGAGCTTTACAATTTTCGATGCATAAATGGGCAAGTAATATAAAATCAAACTGTTAAAACTCTTTGTGGGACACTCTGTATAACAATAAAATCTGCTATTAATTTTACGTTTCTTTTAGTACGTAGACGGGCGGAGTACACTTTATTAATTGATATAGGAATGTTATGTAATATATCTAAAACATAGTGAACATTGATTTTCAATGAAAATGGTGTAATTATCTAATACTTAAACTTATCTTAAAGGATCAATTTGAATTGGCTCCTTTGATGTGAAAATAATTCTAATCCTCTGAATTGATAATTCAGGAATCAGGATATAAACAGTGTAAATATTAGTTTTATTTTGAGTCAATCAATAATACACAAATTTTAATTTTATCTGTTTTAAGTAAGTGTGGGATGAAAATTTATGGGAGGAATAAACACCTGTTTCACATTAAAGCTTATATAAATATGTATAATTACTGTCTATGCATATTTTATTCCTTATGCATCACAATTCTTGATATATAGAACAGAAGTTATTTAGAGTGTGGTTCCTCTTTATTATAATTTAATAACAAAAGATCATAATTTGTTTAGTCGCACAATTGAGAGTTACCTTCGATTACCCAGGAAATGAACTATTCTCTTAATTTAGGAGCAATCAGTATTTCATAAGTAAAACTAAATTAAGGTCTTGGTAGTTGTCAAAGTTTGCATGGAGGAGAATTTTAACTTTCACCAGCCGAAGTCACTAAACTCCCTTAACATAAGTTACAAAAGAGATATGATTTCTAAGATAAACTCTCCCAGCTCTAAACTTTGATTTCTGTAATTATATACAGCATGATTGGATATTGATTGAAAATTAATGACATCGAGCTCTCTACTCAGAAATTTATAGAGAAACAATAAGTGGCACATATTCAGTGAAACCTCTTAAGATATAATTACAATTGCAAGTTTGCAAATTTTTTGGTAAAAATTATAATAGAGCTATCTTGAAAAACGTTTAATTAAAAAATAGCATGTATTAAGTCTCAATGTTTAAATATACATTTATTATTCAGTAAGAACAATTTGAATATTATTTCCAATGCATTGTAAATTTAGATAATATTGGTAGGCTTTACACAATTCACCTCATTTATCGCGTAAAACTGTTTCACGAATTTAAATAGAATATTTTCGAACATATTAAAAGTATAGATTGGTAAAACATTGGCCGTTTAATATTCTTAAGTAGTTAGCTATACTCGATTGGATATTGCAAACAACTTTTACTTAACTGTATACCACTTATTATATCGTGCTATAACTGATGATTTATTTACCTAATCCTGTCACTAAATATATGTAATAATTGTTGTTAATTTTAAGTTTATATAGGTTGGAAGATGGCAATATAAAATTACATATGATTACAGAATTTGGATATTTTTCAAGAGAGATTGATCCCATGTTTATCCTGGTTCTGGCCGTTCATATGGGCCACTGCCCAGTGCGGGGATCGTATCAAACAGAACAAGATAGAGAGTCGATACAGTACAAGGACGGTAATACTGATAACAAGTGCAAAGGTCACATAAATTATTGGAACCTGCGGTAACTCTAACTCAGACGATTTAAACACGAGAGATAATCAGCTCTCCTGAAAATGGAACATTATATAAAATATGAAACAATATGGTAATATTAGTGGTATCAAACAGAACAAGAGAGAGAGAGTCGATACAGTACAAGGTCGGTAGTACTGAAAACAAGTGCAAGGGCCACTTTCGTGTGTGGGGATTGTATCAAACAGAACAACAGAGAGAGAGTCGATGCAGTACAAGGTCGGTAGTACTGAAAACAAGTGCAAGGGCCACTGTCGTGTGCAGGGATTGTATCAAACAGAACAACAGAGAGAGAGTCGATGCAGTACAAGGTCGGTAGTACTGATAACAAGTGGAAGGGCCACTGTCGTGTGCAGGAATCGTATAAAACAGAACAACAGAGAGAGAGTCGATACAGTACAAGGTCGGTAGTACTGATAACAAGTGCAAGGGCCACTGTCGTGTGCAGGGATCGTATAAAACAGAACAACAGAGAGAGAGTCGATGCAGTACAAGGTCGGTAGTACTGATAACAAGTGCAAGGGCCACTGTCGTGTGCGGGGATCGTATAAAACAGAACAACAGAGAGAGAGTCGATGCAGTACAAGGTCGGTAGTACTGATAACAAGTGCAAGGGCCACTGTCGTGTGCGGGGATCGTATAAAACAGAACAACAGAGAGAGAGTCGATGCAGTACAAGGTCGGTAGTACTGATAACAAGTGCAAGGGCCACTGTCGTGTGCAGGAATCGTATAAAACAGAACAACAGAGAGAGAGTCGATACAGTACAAGGTCGGTAGTACTGATAACAAGTGCAAGGGCCACTGTCGTGTGCAGGGATCGTATAAAACAGAACAACAGAGAGAGAGTCGATGCAGTACAAGGTCGGTAGTACTGATAACAAGTGGAAGGGCCACTGTCGTGTGCAGGAATCGTATAAAACAGAACAACAGAGAGAGAGTCGATACAGTACAAGGTCGGTAGTACTGATAACAAGTGCAAGGGCCACTGTCGTGTGCAGGGATCGTATAAAACAGAACAACAGAGAGAGAGTCGATTCAGTACAAGGTCGGTAGTACTGATAACAAGTGGAAGGGCCACTGTCGTGTGCAGGAATCGTATAAAACAGAACAACAGAGAGAGAGTCGATACAGTACAAGGTCGGTAGTACTGATAACAAGTGCAAGGGCCACTGTCGTGTGCAGGGATCGTATAAAACAGAACAACAGAGAGAGAGTCGATGCAGTACAAGGTCGGTAGTACTGATAACAAGTGGAAGGGCCACTGTCGTGTGCAGGAATCGTATAAAACAGAACAACAGAGAGAGAGTCGATACAGTACAAGGTCGGTAGTACTGATAACAAGTGCAAGGGCCACTGTCGTGTGCAGGGATCGTATAAAACAGAACAACAGAGAGAGATTCGATGCAGTACAAGGTCGGTAGTACTGATAACAAGTGGAAGGGCCACTGTCGTGTGCAGGAATCGTATAAAACAGAACAACAGAGAGAGAGTCGATACAGTACAAGGTTGGTAGTACTGATAACAAGTGCAAGGGCCACTGTCGTGTGCAGGGATCGTATAAAACAGAACAACAGAGAGAGATTCGATACAGTACAAGGTCGGTAGTACTGATAACAAGTGCAAAGGTCACATAAAGTATAGGAACCCGCGATAACTCTAACTCAGATCTGTCAGACCCTTAAATCGAGAGATAATAAGCTTTAAATAAATATGAAACAATATGGTGACATTAGTGCTTTCTGGAAGCTCACTCTCGTGTCAAGTTTGTAATTATTACTAATATTCAAACAGCATTACGCACACTTCCGTTTATCGCATATCAGTGTAAAACGCCAAATTTTTTATACTCCTTAAGTCTAGTATTACCTATCAAGCCCTTTACATTTGAATTATTGTGCTCAAAGTCTATTGTACCCGTATTTAAAAAAGCATTTAGTGCAATCAATTGGCTGTGAAGCCTCAAAAACACATGTGACTAATTTTTATTTACCATATATGTAACATGGACCATGGACATTATTTCCGAAGTCAGTTCATCAAAGTGAAGAAAAAAGTTTTAATGGCCTGTTCTAGAGATATGATCTATAAACGTGAGGAAGGTTGTAAATATCAGTAGTTTATTTGGTGTAAAAGAAAATGTGCAATCGTTTCAATTATGTCAATAATGTCTCAAAGTAAGCTTTCAAGCAAAAAAAACTTGCCTTATGAGTTACATGTGATAAATACACCAATGGAAAGTAGAAAACATATAAAAATAAAATTGAATTTGTATTTTAAACATTTTTACGACACGATTTTCATAATTTAAGATAAAAAGTTTTTCTTTTTATATTTTCGTACAAAGCTGTGTGCACAATAAGTTTGACGCTATTTACTGGTGGGAGTGTAAATTACTGAATAAAACATTCATACTTTATATTTTATATTTATTTAAATACAATCTATTTTAAATATAATGGTATTAATCGAAAAACCACGTGTTATAATGATTACTGGACCCCTGGAAAGGTCTTAGGTAGGCCTAATAGAAAGAAATTTATGTAATTTTATTAATTTTTTAATGCTTTATTCATGAAAATATCTTTTAGTAGTGCTAAATAAGAAAATGAGTATGGAGATCCCTATTCAATGAGATCTCCTATATGTATGTGCAAGGGGGAAGGTAACACGTTTGGAGGTGGCATTCCTTGAGGCTTTCAATAGAGTGCGTGAGCTGCTGGGAGGTAGTATGGTTGGGGACGCTGCTTTAGCACCCCCTGGAATAAGCACCCCCTCGGGCTCTGACGTCACGGCAGGGGGGTGCTAATTCAGCGCACGGACACGACCAGGCACGGAATTAGCACCCCCCGACTACAAGGGTCGTTAGTTTTTTCTCTTTAAAAATTACCATAGACTTAATATTACATAATAATGCTCCCTACTAACAAGGCTAATAGACCTTAGCACTCCTCCCTCTCATAGCATTGTCATATTTGTGTAATAATTTTCACTCATGACTTTGCTTTCTTAATTTGTTCTATATATCACCTATTAAAATTAATATCCTTCATTTATTCTATTTCAGTTTATTCTTTCAGTTAATATGTTTGTAAATTTAATTAACGCACTGATAAATTATATCTTTAAAAAAACATAAAATTCTCGTCGATTCTGAGTCGATTTTTGGAATATTACGGAAGGTAAAATTGTAATTTATGGTTTTTTATACACAATTAGTCTAGTATCTTTGCTGTGTCATTTTTATTGTACAGGTATTGAGTATGGGCGTCCATACCAATGAAAGATCTAGTCTACTCATAGTCTAGTTAAGGGTATTCACTGAGCATTAACAGTTCAAGCTTAAACCAATCGTGAAAACTCAATGAAACATGATTTCTACATATAATTAAAACTATGTTATTTGTATATGAATCCATAATTAAAGTATTTATTTCATTTAATAGCTTCACGGAAATGGAATCTTCTTTTTTTAGTTTAATTAAACTCAAATTTAAAAAAAACAATTAAAAACAAATAATTTTTTAAACAATTTTAGGCTCGTATTTTAGGCAAAATTGTTCACTGTCACACAGTATAGAATTTTTCTCTGTGGCATTTTTGTTTCATATTTAATTTTAATTACATTTCAAAAATTAGGTTTTATAGAATGAAACAGATGAAGTATGAAAATTACAGTTTTGACTTGTCATTTATTACAGAAATAATTTTTCAGTACCTGCCCTTAATAAATTACTCGTAACCATCTGCAGTAAGAAACTAGATTATAATTTTTTATCTTATGCACTATTAGGCGTACAGTGAATCATCTGCACAATGGAACAGCTACATAGACTTAACACTATACAAAAATCCGTAGAATGGTACTCACAAAAATATCTCAAGGTTACTCCTATAAGTATTACTATTGCTTACGTGTTAAAATTTCCTCTATAGAATCATGCCTAACTATTTTTTCATTATTAAAGGAATATATAGAAACATCAAATACATTTCACATGAGGCTACAACTTGAAGATACATTATTAGTTTATGAACTTAACACTGTGATAAAAAACTTATGGATGAGGCATTGGTAGCTAAGGATGAAGTATATTAATCCGCAAAGGTTTCTTCCTAACTAGTTAAATGTAAAAAAAATGTTTGGTCGACTTCTGTCCTCATCTTACTTCTAGCCAGATATATCCCTCTGGTAAAGGATTATACCCTCGATTATATTACTTTTTCTAACGGTATCGATGATAATTAGTGTAATATTACGAGAATGAATAATAGAATTCATATTGGCAATTTCATATTAAGTGATATCATCTATTACATGTAAAATATTCTCACATATATGTTTTGTTGCTCCTTTTATGAGTAACCTATTTTCAAATGTGGATCATAAATCTTTTATTACCTACAGTACTTTAGGAAAGGAGGGATCGTGATTTTTAATTACTTTAGAACATCAGTTCAAAAAATCATGGAATGTCGCATTGAAATTAAAAATTGGAATATTTTCCAATGACCATAATTTATTTCATCAGTAGTATGCCATTTTTTTAAAGGACATGAAGGAGATGTCTATGACGTACCAGTTATTCTAAAAAAATTCCGTACGAAGGGGCGGGTATCAGCTAGTAAACATTTAAAAACTTGAAAACTCCTTATTTTTGCCTTAACATCGTTGCTCGTTATATATTGGCCGTCTACCAAATATGAAATATACAGAGTGAAAATCAACCTGCAAATATCGATTGTAGGACTGTAGGTCCACACATAATTTTGACGAAGCTGACGAAACCCGTCCGTGCACTACCGACCCTACTTTTCAAACTGATGTGGCCGTATCGAGTGGTTGAGTAATAATATCGATGTTATTCTCAGTTGTTATTTCCTATATTAATACATAACTTATTATGTATAGTGAATTTGTTTGATGAAATTTCCTAAAAAATATAAGAAGAAATCAAACAATGTTTGAGTGTACAGGCCCAAGGTGTGGCATATTATACTCTCTAGGTAATAACGGATAATTTTACACGAGTAAAGAGAAAAGATAAAGTAGAAACACGGTAATGATGTATGGACAAAAAACTGAAAATCATCGCCTTTTTGTATGCAGTTAAAGAATATTTAACTATTGTGTGTTTACATTAGTCAGACGTGCACTTCTAACCCCATGAAATCTGGAAGTGTCAAACTTAAGGATGAACATTCTTACAATATTGTAAAAAGAAGAGTGAAATCTCAGTGAAGTCTTTAATAAAGCGTCTATAAAAAGGTAAAATTTAAAAATTACACTTCAGCTTTAGCTGTACTTTTATTTTAAGGCTATTTATATCGGAAAGTGTAGAGAATTTTGTTACAACTCTAATTTTCAATTCGTTGTAATTTTTATAACTGATTTGTAAACTAGGTAGTAAACAGATGTATAGAAGCATAAATATTACTTCATTAATAATAAAAAAAATACTATACAAATATACATAATATTTCATTTTGTATGCAGTAAACTTTTATGTTTTTAATGTTTTATTTTCCGGGTAGAACAAAATCTTCAAACCTCGGTTAGAACAAACTTAACAACTGCAACAAATAGCAATCTTTACTGGTACATTTAAGCATCTACGTTTAACACCGTAATCTATAGCATATCTACAAAACTCCGTTTAAATTTACATGCCAAAAGTAGGTCTGAGGTCTTCCATTTAAAAACAAAATATTAAATAGACCATATAATAACTACAAAGACATTTTTAATTTTTGGTCTAGGTAATCAACATGTTTTAGAGTGTTTTTTTCTGACGTCTCAATCAAAAGAAAAACTTTGTTTAGAAATAATTAAGAATATTATGACCACAGTTCAGCAATGTAATGTTAAAATCACTTGATTAGAGCAGCTAAAATCAAAACAAGTGATTGTTGCAGCCCACATTCAGTCATATTAATAAAGGCGGATATTGTTTGGTAATTGGTTTTAAAAAAACAGTAATTGGTTTAAAAAAAAACAGTAATTGGTTTTAAAAAAACAAAACTATCTCCCTTATTTCACAACCAATTTTTAAAACTTGGTATCGTTAGTTTTTTTATTAAATTGTGTAATAATTTAGATCTTTTTTACCATATATCGCTTTTAAGATATTTACGCTTAAAGATCTTTTAGAAATCACTATTTTGAAAATAAAGCTTGTAAGAAATTTAAATTTTTGATTTTCCTTAAGGTTATAAAGGTATATACAAAATTTTAACCTAAACAATCCATTCAAATTATAAATAGTAAAGTAAAAAAGACAAAAAACAAATAACAAAATTGTGGCTATTAGAGTAATTATTTGAGTTTTAGAAAGGTGAATATGATTGTTTTTGCCTTTGGTCCATGAATAATGTCTGAAAATATTGGTAGAGATTGTGGAACACTCTCTATAATAATTTTATGTAGCCTACAGAGTGTCCTGTAATTCTTAGGACAAGTCTATATACCGCAAACTGCTCAGGTCATGGCAAACGCATTTCAGAATATGGAAATAGATCTTTGGTGCTTAGTTTCCTATCCGTCAGTCTGTATGTGTTTTTTTATATACAAATTAGCTTTAATATATCTTAAAACGAATAAACAAATCCTACCTAATTTGGATCAAATATTTGTGGTAATAAGGCCAGTTAATAAACAATATTCATTAATACTTTCGAAATGGCGGCCATTAAATCTGATTAATTTTGAATGTCTTAAAATCCAGCAGGTATACAAGAATAAATCTGATCGTGGATTGTATCACAAATCTAATTACTCAAATACTATTTCAAACTAATAATAAATAACTCATTAAGAGCATCTTTACTGTAAAAAAACATGGTTCGTGAAAATAAATTAATATCAGCTTTAGAGTATCTTATCCCTATTTCTTTTATTTTTGTGATTTATTATGCAAAACATTTGAAATACATGTTTCAGGCCTATCTAAGGATAGAATAGAATCATATATTTCATGTTTAATGAATTTATTTTAATACCTGTTGTTTTAGGACATATTTATTTACGAAATTTAGTCAAGCGACAATCAGATGTATTTCCAATAAAACCGCTTATCTTTGATTTTGTCATCTATAAAAGCATTATTGTCTGAATATTACTGTACGATTTTCTTGTTCTTTATTATTCTTAATATATAACAGATAACCTAGTCACTTTATTTAGTTTTTTTTCACATATATTGTGAATAAATTGAAGCTTTATAATAAATTACAACAGTTTTTATTATTGTTAATTAAGACATTTGTTTTTGTCCTTCATTGTTCATAAAGGCGTTCATTGTTGATACATTTGCAATATCACTAGTAGTTTTTAATTTATTAGAAAAAAAGTTGCTTGGCAACAGATATTAATGTATTTCCTGTACTTTAAATGAAGGGACTAAGATGTGAGCACGATTGGCATAAGATATTCTGGAGCTGCCGTTTACTCGATTTTTGTATTGTGACCTACTCGTTGAGATTTTCAAGATATTCCATTTTTAACAACAAAAAAAAACGCACACTAACCGACAGAGGGGAAATTAAGCAATGTAGATCCATAATACTCAGTATATAAATGTATGTTTTGACAGCAATTAACGCTTTTGAAAATACGGTAGTATATTTATTGCTACGTGTTTTAACATTGTTTTCAACTTTTTTTTAATTATAGGTTGAACTAACTGATATGGATATAACTAAATGATATTTATTCTTTTAGATATATAATAATAATATTTAAATTTTAGATTCAGATAGTCAAGTGTGTTTTAAACTACAGTATTTAAACTGAATAGTATAATTCAGTTTATGATGCGTCCTTAAAAATAATTAGCTCTTAGCCGTCGCAAAATTACAATTTCACGGTTCTAAATTTTCCCGCTTTTGATTGATATTCGAAAAATTAAAAATAAATAAATAATTGTTTTTAAAGTGGTTAATAGGTTGATATAATCTCTGACCATGTATATTTATTACACATGCCGGATTTACGCAATATCAGTTCCTCTGCGTTGTTTCGTACCACGATTTCAAATTAATTTTTACTTTAAAATAAACCTGTATTTGAATGCCTAGAACCTAGTTTTTTACTTAAGTATATTTGATGCATAGTATTTTTATAATTGGTAATGAACTGTTTGTTTTTGAAATTTTAAGTAAAACCACAGCAATGCAATATATATAACCTCATTGCAATATATTTAAATTATATATATATATATATATATATACATAATATAAATAATTATATATATATATATTATTTTATTTTTATTGAAAAAATAAATCGCAATATGGTTAAACGTTTATTACTATATTCCGTTGGAGTAATTATTCATCTCATCAATACGGCGCTGATTTAGCAGCCCCCAGATTCAAGGGGGTGCTAAATCAGCACATGAGCACGGTCAAGGCGCTGAATTAGGACCCCCCTATTCGAAGGGGGTGCTAAATCAGCACATGAACACGGTTCGAGGCGCTGAATTAGGGCCCCGTATTCGAAGGGGGTGCTTATTCAGGGCCTGGACACGGCCACTGTGCTGATTTAGCACCCCCTTTCGTGACGTCAAAATGACGTCAGTAGCGAGGGGGGGTGCTATGTCCAGGGGGTGCTAATTCAGGCGCACCGTTATGGTTTGTGGTGGCATATACGGAGGGTAGGGATATTGTGTATATCGGCCTCCCGCAGGTTTACCAACAAACCCTTGGCCCATATCACCATAGCCTCCACGGCCATGGCCTATACCTGCGCTTGCGTGCACTCCTAGCAGATTTGCACCGATCCCGAATCCGAAAAGCGAGTCCGAGGAGCGAAGAGAAATGCCTTCATTCTTTGGGTTTGCTCTATTTATCTTTAGTTCTTCTAAAGTTGGGTTCACGCTGCTGGATGTTGTGGCAGGTATTTCTATAGATCTGAAGTCTTCTTCCTGAAAATTATAAATATATACTGTGTGTGTGTGTCTACTGTATAAATATTAATAGGTACTACAATAACATAGTCAACATGTAATATTATATGCATACAATATATTAATACCTAAATATAACTATTGATTTAATAGTATTCAATGTTAATAAAACAAAACTTTCCAATGTGGTTTATTTTTTGGACAAGGTCTTTCGAAACCAAAGGTTTCATCATCAGGCGACTCCACAGTGATCATATTGATTTAATGATCATCATATTATAAATGCATTGTACACATGCATTATAATATGACTATATCAACTTTTCTAATCATAATTTTTTAACTTTTTCAAGAGTACGGAGGGGAAAGTAGAGCTACATGTCCCTTTCTTGTATTTAACCTCAAACAATTACTTTATTGTTTACCAATAGAAAATATAAATCAATTGAAAGGAATGTGATATCTAGTCCTATTACATTAAAAAAATGTGTATCACTGTCCACGTTTTCAGAACTGTTGTGCTATTATTTATCATAAGTACTCAGACATTTTATAGTACATACCTACATAACTATATTTATTTCGAAAAACCGTAAAATATATAGTACTAAAGATATTTTACATCTTTTTTACACATTATTATGACACCATGAAATACAGTTTAATATGAAATACCCCAATTTTTAATTCCATATCACTGTCAGACTCTAAATTGTTGAACAAAATCAAATGCTGCTCATTGTATATTTTGTGAACACCTTTAAGTTTTTAGGGAAACTCAAATATAAGGATTCTGCCATTTGAAATTATATCACCCGACTTTCCTCCCACATAAGAACAACTTCAAGAGGCTAATAACACCGCTAAACATTAAAGTAAATACACAATTCCTATGCTAAAGTACGTTATATTACTCGAGTGGTACGAACAAAATAGTGATAATATACTATTTAATTGGTAATTTTGATCGTAACCGTTCCAGGTCCCCTTGCTGCATCTTGTAATCATAGGTGTGTATTAGTTTCAAAATTATATTAGTCATAGTGTGAATTTTCTAACATAATTTTAATAAGAAAAAGACCTTCTTAAATTTACATATTTCTATTTTGAACACAAGGATTAATATAAAAGATGTAATTTAAAACTTATATATTTAATGTTTTTAATTTGAAGTCTCTTTTTGTTTATAATAAGCAACAGGATCTTAGACATCTGGCATCCTTGTACTTATAAAGGTTAGTTCAATTGTGTTGTAGTTTTGTGACAAGCAACGACGGTAAATATTTTTAAATTTAAGGAATATTATTTTGATTCCAGTTTGGGTATTGACAATACTGAACAACACATAAAACAACTATCGACAATTTTGTACTAATCTCTAAGCAATATACATTTCCATATATCGTACATTTAATAAAACGATCTTAGCATAATCTTAATTTGTTATACCGTTTTCTATAGAATATCCAAGTTTATATTTATATGGATAAAATTACAGTTGACAAGATTTCGAACACTTATTTATCAGATTGTAGTCTCGTTTCTCATCCACGAAAGGATTTTTAAATATTGCATGCTATTCGATATGTTAAGGGATATTCATGGTAAAACATAAAATTGAAAATTATGAATTTATGGAGCTGTTTTCTGTTTTTCAAAATACCCCAAATTTTTGGACTATTTTCTAACTGCCGTTCTAAAATGACTTTCAAGCAACTCAATATTCTATTTCTATCACATTGATTATTTACGTTACATACTTATCTCAAAAACCTCAAAATGTACAACTTTTTAAACATTAACTATTTATGTTTGCAGTTCAGAAGTGGTTAAACTCTTTAGGTATGTATTTATTTAAGAAAATAAATACACTCATGACAATTATAGATTTTCTAAACAGTTTCATTTAGTGACACTTTATCTAATAGTAATAAATGTAACTGCAGTTACCGAGTATGCAATTATTTCAACTTAATAAATAATAAACATTGGTTACTTATTAAATTTTTTAATTTATGAATATTTTGTTCCTGTGTCAGTGTGACTAAGCTTATTTATATGACATATATAAATAAAATGTAATATAAATGTCAAGGTCATAATTCATCAAATAAACATATTAACATAGAAAATATATTCTCAACTTTGGCTTAATTCGACCTAGAACGTGAGTAAAGAACGGCTTCGACCTACTTGAATTTATGGTTAGATTACACATGAATAAACCGTTCTACTCACCTGCCTTGTTTATCAAAACTTCCAGCGCCGCACCACTTGTACAACTATCTAACGCCGATATTATCATCCGGCGTGGCTCAATAGTTAACGCTCCTACCCACTGACCTTGGGATCGCCGGATCGGATCCACTTCTGATTGTCAACTTTTTATTCAAACTCTAGTCAACAATATACTTTTTATTAAAATCTTTACACTGCCTGTGACAAAAAAATCTATTTTATTTATTTTATGTGCATAATTTATTTATTGTCTGCTTGACTATTTATATATTATCCGCTGTTTTATTTATTTTCTGCTCGTTTAAGCTATATTCTTGTATTCTCTGTGTTGTAAAGGTTTCTTGTTTTGTTTTCGACTTTTCTACAAGAATAGTATAATTGTGAAAAATGGTTGTGACTCGTAGTAAGCAAGTTATTGGCAATATTGACAATGTTATGAATTCTATTCATAATTTAGATGACACCTCTGTTGAGTCAATATTGGAACTAAATCTTAACTGGAAGAAATTGCAAGTGAACGTTCCTGAATTGTAGTTGCAAAAAATAGAAGTAAACATTTCTCAGTTAGTAACAAAACTTGACGAAGCTTTCGGTACGATTTCGGAGCTTCAACGATCAGTAGAAGAAACAAAAGCCGAAAATTGTGTGTTAGAATCTAAGCTAAGGGAAACTAAGTTGGATGGACGTGCGGCGTTAAATGACTCTTTCAAACTACAGGACGTTATCACTGAGGAAAGAGACACTATTCAAAAAGAAAATAATATGTTAAAAAATAGCTTAAGTGTATGTAAAAATAAGTTAAGTAGGACTGAAGAATAAAACTGTTTTTTGCAGTTACTGCTTTTAGACAATAGTGCATCCATTGAATCTCTTACTTCTGGCTTAAAAGAGCATGAGTGTAAAAACCTCGAACTATGAAATCAGTTGGTTAAGCTAAATATGCAGTTAAAAAAAGAGCGTGAAAATGTCTGGAAGCCAGGACGTTGGGTAGATGATAAAATACTAGACTCTTATTTTGAAGCTTTTAATAACAATAACTTGAATAACTCTTCCTGTAACACTTTATTCTTAGGACCAACTGTGGCACAATTGATTAGACACGGGAGCTCGGACGTATTACGGCATCAGTTAAACTCTCTTAATTTTAATAACTATGACTTTGCATTCATGTGTGTAAATAATAATGGAGCTGAGCTCAGGTCAGACAATGGCACTCATTGGAGCTTGCTCTTTTTAGATCTCAAAGCTAAATCTTGTTACAATTTCGATTCTCTTCATAGCCATAACTTAAATAGTGCAAAAAACCTGTTTACTGAAGCTCTGAGTTTTGATGGGAGTAAATTCTTTGAAAGTAAATTTAATCAACAAAGCAAAAGTTTTTAATGTGGTATTTACGTTCTGGTGAACGCTAAGTTTGTAGATGAGGGTTATTGTAGAAGAGTAATGCCCGGTTGTACATCATTCCAAGACTGGTACAATTCTTTCCAGGTGGAAACGGCAGAAGATGTAGGCGTTGTTCAGGTGTTGAAAAGTGCATCCATGTACTCTAGTGCACACTCTCAGTCCTTACAGACAGACATTAGAAATGGTAACAATGAGGTTGATCGCCATAAGAATAATAGTTCTATGGGTTATAACAAAAAATCCACTACTACTTCCAACACGGTTTTCGTTGTACGGGCCAAAAACATAAACAAAAATCGCTGGGTTAAGGTTAAATCTAACAGTAAGCATGCTTGCTCTCGCAACAAAAATATAGTAACACAATCTATTTTTAGTCACAAAAACAAGTATAATGTGTTAATGAATATAGAGCATTGTGAAAATGTAGGCTTAGATGTAAGCTCTTTTGTGGTAAATCAAATGTCTGGGAAATGGAAAGTCAGACCCAGTAAGAGAGCAAGCTTGCACTCAGATCACGACACCAGCTCAGGTTCTTCTAGTTATAAGCCTAAAATAGTCTCACCTAGTTTAAATGGCAAATTCCATAATTGTGACTTGCAATCCCACCAAATTTCAAAAGTAAGGGACACCAGCCTGACGTCACATTTTCAAATATGGGGAGCGTCTGGAAGAGACCCCCTCAATCGTAGATGAACAATGCTGTGTGAAGAAAGGGAAGGTTATTGAAGGGGGGTCCGATATTGTGTCAAATTGCTTGATTATTGGTGACTCCATTCTTAGGTATTCGAGTAGGCAGTGTGCTGAAAACGGTACTACTATTGATTGCAATTCTGGGGCTAGAATTATTCACATAAAACAGAAACTTCTTGAGTATGTTAGGAAAAATCCACAGGTAATATATCTCCATGTAGGAACAAATAATTTGGTACAAGGTTTCTGTGGTGGTAAAAGTTATAACGGAGGTTGGGGGAAGCGGGAAATGCTAGATGGCATGGCAGACCTGCTTTCCACAGCAAGACGAACCTTTCCAGGGTCGAAGATAATTGCTAATAGCATTTTGTATCGGGCTGACATCAGTAACGCAGCACTGATAGATTTAAATAACCAACTTCAGTTAATGTGCTGGAACTTTGGTGTACACTTGGTGAAGACTTTGGCACTCCATTTCTAGACGTCACTTAGCAAGAGATGGTCGCCATCTCAGCAGATATGGGAATCGTTGCCTAGGCTCTCTTATGCTTCGTTTATTGATGAGGGTTCACGGCGGGAATTCTGAATTACCTGCCATGAATCGACCGCTTAAGGAACTCTCTCCTGAAAACTCCCAGAGTGTGTTTCCCCCTCTTCCTCCTCAATCAGTTACTAATTCGGCTAGTTTTTTAGAACTATCCCCCAATCCTCCAACACTGACATAGGGTGTACTGCCCTGAAAGTACTTCACCAAAATGTCCAAGGACTTGAAGGTAAGCTTGACATTTTTCAAAATGTCATTGATACGGAGGCCCATGGTGTGATTTTCATATCTGAGCATCATTTAAAACAGTCCGAATTTGTTTTGAAATTGTTTGGGTATGTTGGAGTTTCATCTTAATGTCGTGGAAACGTAAGTAAGGGAGGAGTTTGTAGTTTTGCAAGAGACACGTTAAACATTGAAAAGGTTGATGTTTTGGGGTATTGTTTGGAGGGCAAGTGTGAATTGGCGGCTGTAAAAGTTAGCTTTTGCAATGGAGTTTTTCTCATTGTTGTCGTTTATAAACTGACTCCATTTTTGGCCTCTCTTGAGGAACACAGGGTTTTCTATGGTCATTTGTCATCATTCCTTGATAAAGTGATGTCAGTGCATTATGGCATACTTGTAATGGGTGACTTCAATGTAGACCTATCTGATTCATGCCTAAAGGTCGACGAGCTGATGCATACCATGGAATGTCACGGATTGAGGAATATAGTCTGGTCATTTACGAGAGAGTTTAAGAACTCTAGATCTCTTATTGATCATGTATACACAGATCTTCCCAAAGATTATGTTACTGCTTCTGTTCTTGTGACTGCTTTTGCAGATCATCATGCTCAGACGACTGTGATTAAGCTGCCTTCTCAAGGGGATGCTTCTCCAAAATTTCGTTCTTGCCGGTTATTCACAGATGAGAACACCTTGCTATTCAAACATTTTCTAGCTCATGAGAAATGGGATGAGGTCTATAGCGCAGATTCACTTGAGACCAAAATGGAGAAATTCATGTCTATAATTTCGTTTCATACAGACCAGGCTTTCCCAGAGAAGAAAGTAACGTGCAAGAGAATGTTTTATAGTAAAATCTCTTTAAGCAAAGAACAGGCTGATCTTAGGGACTTAGTCAGATGGTGGTACTCCATTACCAAAGTTCTAGAGAGATCCTCCCCACTAATACAACACTTCCTAAGATTAAAAGCTCAATACCGGTATAGCATAAAATCTTCAAAGTCTCTCAAGGTGTCCTAACAAATTAACAATTCTTCAAATAAGTCGAAGACTATGTGGAACATCATAAATGGAAATAGGGTCACCTCAAAGTCTAATCATGACTTTAAGTTTGCTGTGAAAAACAGCAAAGGAGAACTGGTTACTCATCCGAAAGAGGTTTCCAACATTTTCAATGATTACTTCATACATGTAGGTCTATTACAGCGGCGCTCTGAATAGCAAGAATGCAGGTATCTCTTCAGATAAATTGTTCCATTTCCGAGTCTTTCTTTTTGAACCCGGTAAGCTCAACAGAAGTCATTAGTTTGATACATTCAATACGTCCCAAAACGGCATCTGGAATTGACAATGTGTCGTCTAAGCTCCTGAAATCCTGCTCAAATTTTCTAGCAAATCCTCTTGCAAATATTATTAATAGTTCATTTGAAACTGGAATATTCCCCGATCTTCTTAAGCTTTCAGTCGTTAGCCCTCTTTTTAAAAAAGGAAATGCTTGACAATTATCGACCTATTGCGATAACATCTACATTCTCCAAGGTCTTTGAGAAAGCAGTTTTAAATAGATTGACTTCTTTTATTGATAGACATGATACTTTATTTTCTGGCCAATTTGGCTTTTTAAAGGGAAAGTGTACAGTTGATGCCATGTTCACTCTCATAAACATCATTGTAAAAGAGCTGGATCAAAGAAAATCTGTTGCGGGTGTCTTCTTTGACCTCCAAAAGGCTTTTGACATGGTAAATCATGGTTTGCTTCTTGAAAAACTTGAGAAAATTGGAATTTGTGGCACTGCTCTAAACTGGTTCTCCTCCTTCCTTACTGGACGTAGGCAAATAGTAAAGATACCTTCCATACATCAAGATTGTATGACATATTCTTATTCAGATGAGAAGTTTATAATCTCTGGAGTCCCACAGGGCTCCATCCTGGGCCCGTTACTGTTCATTTTGTACATAAATGACTTAAAAACAAATGTTCATAAGGGTAATCTGTGTCTTTTCGCAGACGACACCTCACTAGCCATATCACTTCGGGCATGACAACATTTGGAAATTGACTCTTATGTTGAATCAAATAACATTGTGCAATGGTTCCAAGAAAATCTTTTGTGTGTCAATTCTAATAAGACTAAACTGCTTGATTTTTATATTGGCTATAAAGACACAATTTCTTTAAAACTTTACATAGGTGAAAGTATCGTTACTGCGGAGGATAACGTAACATTTTTGGGACTTCACCTTGATGCAAATATAAAATTTCACTCTCACATAGAACATGTCGCTAAACGTTTGTCGTCAGGAGTTTTTGTATTAAGACGTCTGTCCACCTTCTTCAGTATTGAAATCCTTCTTTCAGCATATTATGCCCTCATCTATCCTTTCCTTTCATATGCAGTTGTGATTTGGGGATCTGAAAGCTCATATACGAGGACTCTTTTCATTCTGCAAAAAAGAGCTGTGAGGATTATTGCAGGAATTGGCAGAACAGAATCGTGTGCTGCTTACTTTGGATCTTTTAATTTGCTCACCTTTCCATCTATTTACATTTTGGAATCACTTATTTTCATGAAAAAGAACCAGCACATTTTCTCTGAATTTTTACCATCTTCGAATAGTAAAAACCAGGAACAAGCACAGTTATAATATACCACCACACAAATCAAAGTTTTTAAAAAACCATACTATTTATAATTGTATTAAAATCTTCAATAGCTTTCCGATCGCTCTGAAACAAGAATGTAATGCAATTACTTTCAAAAGAAACGTAAAACATTTTCTCCTTAAAAATAATTTTTATAATATTAAGGATTATTTAGATAAGAAATATGTTTAGCTTTTAGAAAATGTTTGTAATGACGATTGTTGATGCAATTTATTTTGTTTGATAACAATAAAGATATTTGAGTTTGAACTGTTTGTTTCTCAGTTGTTATCCTGTGTTCTTAATGGATTACAACCTTTACTGGTATATTTATTACCGTTATATTTTTAACATAAATATTTATTTGCATTGAAAGTAATGGAAAATTAAGCATATATAACGAAATATATAATCACGTAAATATTTTTACCGCTGTATCGCTGCAAACAATCGCTACCACCAGGCAGAAACAGATAAGTGTCTTAAACATCATTTCCTGTAACAATAACATAAATTATAGTTCGTTATATAATCCTATCTTTAATATGTTTAACCTTTTAATCATTAGAACAATGATAAAATAGTCGCTAAAGCTCAAATCCCATGGAGTGGCATGCTTCATCACCAAACTCGGTGTTCCTTGTGTAGAAATGAAACTGCGTGCAGCATTTCAAGTCTAGAAAGTTCTTTTACGGGACAGGAATAAAATAAAATTTTTTATTATATTTGAGTAATAAGTTAAAAAAATTAAATCCTTAATTTATATTAATTAATTTGTAATAATTCTGATTAAATATTCCACAAATACAAAAGTAAACATAGTTACATATACCATATTTAGGTTAATATTCATTTTACAGAATTATTTAAATTCAAGTAAATAAAATACAATAGTATAATATTCCTTATTGTTTTTTTTTTTTCATTTTCGTTATTCTTGGCATTTTAGTTTCATTTGGAGTTTACTATTTATGTAATTCTATAAGAAATGTTCGGTTTTATACAGCAATAAAGTATAGTAACGCTAACATATAATTGTTTCACATTTACAGTAAATATTTACAAAAATATGAAACATAATTCACACAAAATTTGGTAATGTTCATATTAGGAAGTGTAATACTTGATTATAGTGCCACAACGCTTTTACCATGGAATTATTTGTTGTTTATCCAAGAAAGTTTTATCAAATTATACAGATAAAATATATATTATACAGATTTGACATTTAAATATCCATGTGAGTTTTAAATTACAAAAAATATTATATAAATAAACTACTAACCTTATGTAATGTATATCTTGAACGAGTGAATCGAGACTGAATGTATTCAGAAGTATATCGTCCTCTTACTGAATGGTATAAAATAAATCAATAGCCCCTTGACAGTTATGATAGCATGAACAGAGACTTTCCATTGTTTTATCCGGATTGGCGTGACGATTAAATAACGTTTCTTGTTCCGCAATTGAAAAGAGACAGATGCTTAAATTGATAACGCTCGATATCAGTATAGTTGAATAGAGTTTGATGGTTTTAGTGTTGAATTCTGTAATTGAAACCTTATCAAACCAGCATAAAGGTAACGAAATATAATCGGACGATGTTTTCAATGGTTTTGCATAACAACGTGAGTTAGATGCAAAATTTAAAAATATAGAAACCAAAGAGCAAAATAGAATTAAATAAAAAGGTATTTTCTAAGCAGATCATATTATTATATCTAAATCTAAAATATTAGATTTACAGTTTTTGAGCTTCCATACCTCCGTTATTGTAGGAAATATAAACGTGTCAAGAATAAAATTTAAATTTTTTTTAAACATTAAATAAAAGAGAATACTGGATTTTTAGAGTGAAAAAGTTAATAGCCGTTTTGTAAAATGCCGTCCGGTTTTATAAGTTTTCGATACGCATCTTTTAAATCTCTAAATTGTACAGGGATGTTTTTAGTTTCCAAGGTCACAAAGGTGGCCTTCCAAGTCACAGTATTTATGCATGTAGGAAGGTTTAATTCGTATTGTGATCTATTATAAAGGTGTTAATAAAGACCCACACAGTATTCACAATTCCCGAACGATTACAGGTAAAGTAGTGTTTGGAAGTAATTATCGGTCCATAAACCGTTAATAATAACAAATTATTTGTATTTAACATTTTTTGTAATAGCCTTTAAAATAAAGTTTTACACTTAAAGATATGAAGATTGTGTGTGATTACCACTTTTGGTCAGTTTTAACAGTAGTTGGGGGTCATTAGTTTTAATTTATTTTATTATTTGAAAATGTATAAAGGTCGATTTTCTTATTTGCCACAACTAAATATATGAATAGTTCAATGCATATATTCATTTTATTATTTGCAATTATGGCCAAATAAATCTTAGTCTGAGGGTATAACATGAGTAAAAATGTAAAAAACCGATGTGTAGAAAGAGTCTACAGGAACACACACATTTATCCTTTCCTTTAGACTCTGAGAGTGTTACAGTATCTATAATTGTCATAAGTTGTGTTTTGATTTACTTTTCTATTATTTTAAATTTATAATATATTTCTAATGAATATAATTTGTGTTGTAAACCATATTTACAAATTATCATATCGCATATGTACTTTTATTTCATTAAATATCCGAATAACTGTTATTAAGTTGTATTTTCATCGTACATGAATAAATTATCAAAATTCTTTTTAAAATATACTTAAAATCCTTATGCAAATCAATTTGTTGTATGACAGAGTAAATTATACTATGACTATACTATGCAGCTAAGACTCGTAAATTCTGCAACTGTCTAGGCAGTATACCAAACAGTACTCTGTGTTCAGCAATAAAGCATTCCTCGTGCATCATTGTTTAGGTATGAAAGAGTTTTCAAAATAGTAACTGCCTAAGCAGTGCACTTTATTCAGAACCTCTGAGTTGAGTATTTAAGTACACCTGTTGAAGCTTTGTTACGGTATGAAAGAGTTATACATTCTGTATCTGTCCTGGCGATATACCATACAGTTCAGGTAGTATGAATTGAGTATTCAAGTCCTCTTGAAGCGGAACTGTTAGGGTATGCAAGAGTTGTAAATTCTATAACTGACTTGAAGGTTTACCACACAGTTCATTTCCTTTGAGTAGAGTAAGGTCCTCTAAGTTGAGTATACAAATTCTCCTGATGAAGCTTTGTTTGGGTATGAAAGAGTAGTATATTTTGTAACTGTCTTGGCAATATACCAAAAAGTTCAGATCCTTTGAGTTGAGTATACAAATTCTCCTGATGAAGCTTTGTTAGGGTATGAAAAATTTGTATAATATGTAACTGCCTAGGCAGCATACAAAACAGTTCAGGTCCACAAAGTGGATTATTCCAATTCTCCTGATGCGGCATTGTTATGGTAAGAAAATTTGTAAATTCTCAAACTATCTAGGAAGTATATAACACACAGTTAAGGTCCTATGATTTGAATATTTAAGTATCGCTCATTCAATATTGTTATGTTATACGTGTGATGTAAAGTCGTGTAAATGTCTAGGAAGTATATAACACAGTGCAGATCCTCTGATTTGAATATTTAAGTATCGCTCATTCAATATTGTTATGGTATACATGTGATGTAAAGTCGTGTAAATGTCTAGGAAGTATAACACAGTGCAGATCCTCTGATTTGAATATTTAAGTATCGCTCATTCAATATTGTTATGTTATACGTGTGATGTAAAGTCGTGTAAATGTCTAGGAAGTATAACACAGTGCAGATCCTCTGATTTGAATATTTAAGTATCGCTCATTCAATATTGTTATGTTATACGTGTGATGTAAAGTCGTGTAAATGTCTAGGAAGTATAACACAGTGCAGATCCTCTGATTTGAATATTTAAGTATCGCTCATTCAATATTGTTATGGTATACATGTGATGTAAAGTCGTGTAAATGTCTAGGAAGTATAACACAGTGCAGATCCTCTGATTTGAATATTTAAGTATCGCTCATTCAATATTGTTATGGTATACATGTGATGTAAAGTCGTGTAAATGTCTAGGAAGTATAACACAGTGCAGATCCTCTGATTTGAATATTTAAATATCGCTCATTCAATATTGTTATGTTATACGTGTGATGTAAAGTCGTGTAAATGTCTAGGAAGTATAACACAGTGCAGATCCTCTGATTTGAATATTTAAGTATCGCTCATTCAATATTGTTATGGTATACATGTGATGTAAAGTCGTGTAAATGTCTAGGAAGTATAACACAGTGCAGATCCTCTGATTTGAATATTTAAGTATCGCTCATTCAATATTGTTATGGTATACATGTGATGTAAAGTCGTGTAAATGCCTAGGAAGTATAACACACAGTGCAGATCCTCTGATTTGAATATTTAAGTATCGCTCATTCAATATTGTTATGGTATACATGTGTTATAATGTCGTGTAAATGTCTAGGAAGTATATAACACAGAACAGTTCCTCTGAGTTAATTATTCTAATAAATTTTATGCAGCATTGTAACAGTGTGAAAGAGTTGTCCATTGTGCATGTCTTGGGTACCTCCTATAAAGTATTGTTACGGTATAAAAGATTTGTAAATATAAGCCCTAAGGCAGTATACTACAAAGTTAAGGTCCTCTTAGTCTCTTAGTTGAATATTCAAGAACATCTGATACAGTATTGGTATGGTATGAAAGATTTGTAAGTTCTGTAATTGTCTGGACAGTATACTACACAATTCACTTCCTCTGAGTAGAGTATTCAAATAATCTTTGCGGTATTGTTACGGAGTGAAAGATTTGTCCATTGTGTATATTTCTTGAAGGATACCACATAGTTCAGGTATTTTCAATGAAATATTCAAGTAATCCTGATGTGCTTTGTTAGGGTATGAAAGAATTGTAAATTCTGTAAATTTTCAGGCAGTATACCACACGGATCAGGTCGTGTGAGTTGTGTATTTCAGTACCCCTGATACAATATTGTTATGGTTTGCAAGTATTATAAATTTTGTATCATTCTAGGAAGTATAACACATACAGTTCACACCCTCTTAGTTTAGTATTGTAGTACACCTGATACAGTATTATTATGGATGAAAGAGTTGTAAATTCTGTAAATGCCCAATGCACTAGAATGTTTAGGTATTCTTAACTGAGTATTCAATGAGTTTTGATGTAGCTTTTTTAGGGCATGAAAGAGTTGTAAATTCTATAAATGACTATAATCAGTATACTGTACAATTCAGATTTTCTTGAATTGAGTGTTTCACCACCCTAAACCTAACTGATACAATTGGCAGTAATGTCAGGGTGGCCTCCATACGGGGAATAGGCTGAGAATTTAAAGCACCGAGAAAAAACCAGAAATAAGCTGGGACTCTTTCTTTAGACATGAGAACATCTCAAAAACAAATGTTCTTTTTCTAATAACGTATTAAATCAAGAGATATTTTGACAGTTCCTTATATCAGGTATTAATTAATACGTGAATAAATTTATTTTACCTTAATTAATATGTGAAATTGTGAATGAAGATCGACAAAGTGAGGGAGATGTTATCGCAGAATTGTTTACAGAGTGCGTGAACATCTTGTGGCTACTACATTGTTGTTATTTATAAAGTGAGGGTGATGATGTCGCAGAATTTTTTACAGAGTGCATGGACAGCTAGTGGCTACTACATTGTTGTTATTTATTAAGTGAGGGTGGTGATGTCGCAGAATTGTTTACAGAGTGCATGGACAGCTAGTGGCTACTACATTGTTGTTATTTATAAAGTGATGGTGGTGATGTCGCAGAATTGTTTACAGAGTGCATGGACAGCTAGTGGCTACTACATTGTTGTTATTTATAAAGTGAGGGTGGTTATGTCGCAGAATTGTTTACAGAGTGCATGGACAGCTAGTGGCTACTACATTGTTTTTATTTATAAAGTGAGGGTGGTGATGTCGCAGAATTGTTTACAGAGTGCATGGACAGCTAGTGACTACTACATTATTGTTATTTATAAAGTGAGGGTGGTGATGTCGCAGAATTGTTTACAGAGTGCAGGGACAGCTAGTGGCTACTAAATTTTTGTTATTTATAAAGTGAGGGTGATGATATCGCAGAATTGTTTACAGAGTGCGTGAACATCTTGTGGCTACTACATTGTTGTTATTTATAAAGTGAGGGTGATGATATCGCAGAATTGTTTACAGAGTGCGTGAACATCTTGTGGCTACTACATTATTGTTATTTATAAAGTGAGGGTGATGATATCGCAGAATTGTTTACAGAGTGCGTGAACATCTTGTGGCTACTACATTATTGTTATTTATAAAGTGAGGGTGATAATATCGCAGAATTGTTTACAGAGTGCGTGAACATCTTGTGGCTTTCACATTATTGTGATTTATAAAGTGAGGGTAATGATATCGAAGAATTGTTTACAGAGTGCATGAATTGAATCACGGAAAGCTGAAGATTGATCATGAATGAACCACACTTTTTCCTCTAAAAGAGCATTTTCAACTTGAGTTGATAACTGTAGGCCAATTTTCTCCAACTCAAATATAGAGTAGTATACTCCAACCCGTATTGTCTATCTATATAATATACTCTGTTCGCTGTGTGATGGCCGGACGGCAGACCCACTCACATATTTGTGTAACTTTGTACAAGGTAGTGTGAGAGGGTAAGAGTAAAACAGTAAAGTGGTAATCGATATTCATTCTTAACTCTACGAGCTGAATTTTTAGATTTTTTTGTAATATATTTAACACATTTTTATTAGAGAAATCCATGTTTGTATAATTATTCTGTAATAACAAACAAATCCTGGATAAATGGCAATTCCTTACCTAAATTCGTGAAAGCGGCCGACCCGAATGACGCTATAAAACTTCGGGACCCAACCTCAAAAATAGCGATAGTTACCTTACTGTATGCACGTGTTTCTCAGGTCGTGATGAATGCACCTATCAGGCAGCAAAGACATCAATAGTCGCCGTGATATCAGCACACCCTGTGCCTGCTATGTTTACCTCTGTCTGTACACCCTCTGTCTGAGGTCGTGATGAATGCACCTATCAGCCAGCAAAGACACCAGTAATAATAATAAATAATAAATATTTTATTCCATAAGATATTTTTACAGGAAATGAGAGCTAAAATTTTCCATTTACTACCACAAATTCTCTTTCATACATACATTGTTTGCCGTCACACTCTCTCACTCATGTGAATTGTCCATCTCTAGTCCCTAGTCAGTCTGCCAATCGAGGGTCTCCCAATTAAATGCCATAAACTCGTAAGCGTTGTAAAAAGTGTTTGTGACTAAAGTTGATTTCAGACGAGCTTTAAATGCCTTCGGCATTGGGGCATTCCTTATCGTATTTGGTAATCTGTTGAGAAAGAGAACTCCTGCCTGGGAAGGCAAACGTTCAAACAGTACCGTCCTGTGTGCCCCAGTGCCTCTACAATATAGAGGCAGGGCAATGTCAACAGTTTTGGGTCTTTGAAAGCTTGCTTACACGACTCTCTACTATGCAATTTGGCAATTATTCGGATCGCTTTTTTTAAGAATGAAGATTCTTGAGAAATTTGATTTTACGTAACCTCCCCCAAAGTTAATCCGTAGGATAGGTGTGGATATATTACTCCATAGTATGCCGTCATCAATATCTGGGTCGGGCAATACTCGGATAGTTTTCTCAAAACATATATTCCTGAGGATAGTTTTGAGCAAACTTGGTATACGTGACAGTCCAAAGTGAACCTGAGGTGTATTTCAAGGAAATTTGTTGTGTAGACTTCTTTAAACTCAGTATCGTCTAACATTACTGTCGGACTTTTGTCTGCGTTTGTGTTTCGCAAACAGAATTGGATGAAGTTTGACTTTGTTGAATTGGTTTTGAGATTAAGCACACCCTCCTCTAACTGTGTTTACGTCTGTCTCAGGTCGTGAGGAATGCACTTATCAGCCAGCAAAGACACCAATAGTCACCGTGATATCAGCACACCCTCCTCCTGCTGTGTTTACGTCTGTCTGAGGTCGTGATGAATCCACCTATCAGCCAGCAAAGACAAAAATATTCGCCGTGATATCATCACACCCTGTGCCTGCTATGTTTACGTCAAATCAAATCAGCTTTATCGCAGCGACAATATTACAATGTATAGCAAACGTCATAAATTTTAATCTAAAATTTCTTACATTTATGCCACAAAATTCTCATTCACACATACAATTTTACACTTATGCACCTTTCATCCTTCGCCAACATATCCCACTTTAAACAGCAGAATCAGTCGTGTAATTGGGCGGTCTCCGAGGTAAATGCTAAAAACTCCCCTGCATTATAAAATGCTTGTGATACCAAGAGGTGTTTAAGGCGCCTTTTGAACGCCTTGGGTGTTAGGGAATTTTTTATTGAGTGCAGGTGCTCAAAAACCACTGTTCTGTGGCTTGCAGTTCGTAGTAATTCTCTACCTCGTGTCTCATGCGTATGTATGTCCCGGCCTCTGGTTAAGGCACACTAATACAAAACAAAGTGGTTTATAAAATGTACAGACACGGGAGAGTTAACAGCCGTAATTTCTTAAAAGCTTGCCTGCCCGACTCTCTGTATTTTATTTTTGCAATTATTCTAATAGCTTTTCGAATAGCAACCTCTAAAATATTAATAATATTGACTTCTAATTATACACGTTTGTTTGAGGTTATGTGTAACAACGTGCTTCTATAACAGACTCTCGACTCTGAGCAACTCACTGTCCTGCATTTAGCCCAGTCAGGAGTAGTTGACCTTGACTGACGCTCAATTGCGCCACTTACTGATAACAGCGGATAACAAGAGAAGCCTAATCTTCCTTATCAACACGCACAATCACTTGATTACGCTTATTTATTGTTGAACGTTTATGTCCTCTTTGTCTACTGTCTCCTGTCTTCTGTGTCTAAATATTTACCACGTCTGAAGTCTATTTATTGTTGTTCGTGAAAACTCATTTTATTTATTAACTTATTTATTTTATTAACTTATTTATTATATTAACTTATTTATTATTTTAACTTATTTATTATACCAACTTATTTATTTCATTAAATAATTTTCATCCGATTTACGAAATGTCATTTAAAATTGAACACACCACCAAAGGAAAACCGTGCACTTTATACGACGACCATAAATATAAACATTTTAGAGTATTAAAACACCGTGATGTGCCCTGGCGTTGTTTGGGAAAACCTGCAATGCATCAATTAGGAGTGACGCCGAAGTGACGGTGGTTAGTGTTACCAACGACAAACACACTGGACAACACTCTGTCACCCTGAGACGTATGTCTGCAGCTGCTTCACCGGCCCAGTCTCCGGCATCGCAGTCACCCACCCTCGCCACACCACTCAACAACCCCCTACCCGCTCCTTCACCTTCCGCACTGACAACCCCCTCGACCCCCGCCCACTGCATCACACCCATAGCAATCTCTACAAACACTTCCTCTTCATCAACTCACCCTCTTTCTGACCCAAATTCATTAATACCCACTCCTTCGCCTGCCGCACCGACAACCCCCTCGACCCCCGCCCACTACAACACACCCATAGCAATCTGTACAAACACTACCTTTTCATCAACTCATCCGCTTTCTGACCTCGATTCATTGCTGCAAGGAAATACACTTCTGAACGAAGAAATAAAACTCCTACAGACCGAACTAAAATCCATATTCCGAAGGGCATCCGCAACTTCCCAGTCATCAAAACCCGTAAAAACCAATGACGGTGCGGTACAGTGCGACCCAATCCCTCTAACCACCCAAGAAACTCAAAACCTTCCTGTTTTAATCCCATATCCTGACCATAGCAATGAAATTATAGACAGTTTAAAAACTATAGTGGAAGTATTGGAGGCTGAAATTGAATGTTTGCAACTGCAACATACACAGTGCGTCTGTAAGAATCGAAATGAAACCTGGAAACTCGTAAAACAAAACAAAAAACAAACAATCCATTTCCTGTCCTTAAGCACCCCTCGAAACAGTGTAAACCAAATAATTCATAGCCTGCTAACCCACCTAAAGTTCCGAACCCGACACCATTTTCACCATCAAAGCCTACCAAAATTCCAATTAAATGTAAAAATAACAACCGAAAACCAAAACCTCTTCCACTACCTGTATCTAACCCCATACCTTTCGAGTCGATTGTGATCGAGGGAGATAGCCACGTCCGCCACATCGCTGGAATGACATCCCAGCTCCTCTCTCGACGCGTTTCTGTGACAGGGGTCTGCAAGCCTGGGGCGAGGCTGCTTCAGATCACCTCATCCCAACCTCAGCCGGTGACGAGAGGGACTCGATGCACGTCCTGATCGTCGGAACCAATGACCTTGCGGCCGTGGAGCAGCGGAATATATACAACCTGGAGAAGAGGATCACGTCCGTAGCTTCTCATAACAGGCTGATTGTCGCCACGCTGCCCCATCGCCACGACTTGCCCTCTACGCACGATGTTAACCAGCACACCGCCCTCGTGAATGCTTATATATAAGAACTGGCTGCTAGGGACCACATCTCTGTCCTAGATATGAACAGACTGCAGCGGAAGCACTTCACGAGACACGGGATGCATCTCCACACTAGATGGAAGTGGCAGCTGGCCAGACTCATCGTGGAGGCTCTTGGCGGGTTGAGCGCCTCGACTGCTGCGGCCAAGAAGGTTGAGGTTGCTCCTGACACCCGCATTGCCGTCCCACCACTGCTGCCGCTTCCGCCGCCACCACCGTCACTGCCGCCGCCGCCACCACCGTCACTGCCGCCGCCGCCACCACCGTCGCTGCCGCCGCCACCGTCACTATCGCCGTCACTACCGCCTCCTCCGCCACCGTCACTGTCGCCGTCACTGCCACCGCCGCCGCCACCATCACCGTCACCGCCACCGCCGCCGCCACCATCACCGTCACCGCGACCGCGAACAGACTCTATACAGTTGACTCCAGAGCCCCCGATGCCGACTATATCTTGTGACGACGCCATGAAGGAAGATCGAAGAAACGGCCCTGTTGTCTATTCTGCAGCTTCAAATTTACAAGAGCAAAGAATTAAGACTGCTTTTTTAGGGACCCCTCTTTAAATCAGCAGACAAAATTGGCAAACATTCGCCATCAAAAACGAACAAACTCAAAAATTTACAAACAAATTGAACTGAAACTGCTTCATCAAAATGCTCAATTTTCAACCAACAAATTGGAAGAAATTCAAC
The DNA here is from genome assembly GCF_021130785.1 of Homalodisca vitripennis. Taxonomy (NCBI): domain Eukaryota; kingdom Metazoa; phylum Arthropoda; class Insecta; order Hemiptera; family Cicadellidae; genus Homalodisca; species Homalodisca vitripennis. Next base: position 60,001 of record NW_025776443.1, read on the forward strand.
TCATGTGCGAGGATCTCAAAACAGATCTTCTTGTTGTCACTGAAAACGGTTTCAACAGTGATAACATCGCACTGTGCAAAATTCCAAATTATAAATTGGCTTCCTCGTACTGTAGACCCTACTCCAAAGGAGGAGGGGTTGCAATTTTTATAAAACAAAATTTCACGTTTGCCCCCTTTCCGATCCAAGAATCACTCGAAAAAGATTTTGAAGCAGTCGGAACAGACAAATCAAAATTAGTAGTGATCGGAATATATAGGTCTCCCAGTGGAAACGAAGATATTTTTTTTTTTCAAAATTCGTGCAATTACTGACAGACCTGACTAATCAACGTCAGGAATATGTCGTGATGGGGGATTTCAACATTGACGCGTTGTACAACACACACCATTCCACAGTTCGATTAGTTGATTTACTTAGGTCATTCGACCTGGAGTTGTTAGTCAAAACTCCGACGAGAGTGACGGCTACAACCTAATCGGCTATCGACAACATCATCACCAATCATCCAAGTGTCGCGGTATCTGTGGTAAACACAGCTATATCTGACCACTACGGGCAAGAAGCTGTCGTCAGGAATGAAACTTGAAAGGGAGCCCAAAATTAACCAAACAATAAGAGACACAAGGCCAAAAAACAACGCTCACCTAAACACTTCCCTGTCAACAGAAAAGTGGAGTTTCCATCACTCTTCTCAATCTGTAGAGCAGCAGTTGAAAACATTTAACGACGTCCTGAATTTCCATATTAACACATGCTGCCCTACAAAAACGATTAATATTTGCCAAAAAACGTCAAAAAACAGATGGATCACAAAAGGTATTCTGGTCTCGAGAGAGAAAGTGAATTTTTTCTCTGAAATTAACAAACGTACTTGTAATAAAAATTTCAAAACATTCTTAAAAAAATACAAAAAGATTTACAGGAAAGTGATCCAAGCTGCGAAAACATACGATGTCTCCAAATCTATTCTATCTTCTAAAAATATTTCAAAAACAACTTGGGACATCATTAACAATAAAACAAAAGTTAAAAAACAAATCAAAATTAAAAATGGGAATATACTTGTAGAGGATGGAACAGAGGTTGCCAATTAGTTTAACGAATTTTTCGCATCCGTTGCTGTTGGGCAAAGTCCTCGGCCGTCTGAACCGCAAATACGTCCCTCGCGAAGACAGAGTCCAGCAGCCTCAATGTTGCTGACGCCTGTCACTGAGGATGAGCTTCACCGAATTATTCAGCAGCTTCCAGCCAAAAAGTCAAATGATCTTAATCTAATGTCCACATGGCTCATCAAACAATGCTGCAAGCATTTGGTGAGACCTTTAAATAAATTGGTAAATTCTTCATTCTAAACAGGAGTTTTCCCCTCCCTCCTGAAAATTGCAAAAGTTGTTCCAATTTTCAAAAAAGACGATCAATTTTCAATCAATAACTATCAGCCTGTCTCAATTTTGCCAGTATTGAGCAAAATTTTTGAAATGCCTTTTCTCATAAGAATGCTTCAATTTTTGGACAAATATAGTCAGCTCTCAAATGAACAATTTGGATTCAGAAAGATCAAATCGACGCCACATTGTAGAGGGAATAGAATGTCGGAACCACACAATGAGTGTGTTCTTAGACTTGTCCAAAGCATTCTACTGCGTTGACCATAGCATACTGCTTGACAGACTTGGGTCCCATGGCATCAGAGGTGTGCCCATTAAATGGCTTAGCTCATTTCTAAGTCATAGATCCCAAGTTGTCCAAATATCAAATCAATCGTCAAAACCAATAGAACTGAGGTAAGGTGTTCCCCAGGGATCCATTCTCAGTCCTGTGCTTTTCCTGCTTTCTGTCAACGACATAGGATCATCACTTCTGCATGGAGGACTAGTGCAGTATGCTGATGATACGACTCTCTGTTTTAGGCAAGATCAAGTGGTGTTGGAACAACAGGCCTTTGATGACATCAATAACTGTGTACAATACTTCCAAAGCCTCAATCTCACAACAAACACCTCAAAATCCAACGTTTTAAATTTTGCTTTGCGCGATGTACGTCCATCTGAGGTCGTGATGAATGCACCTATCAGCCAGCAAAGACACCAATAGTTCCCGTGATATCAGCACACCCTGTGCCTGCTGTGTTTACGTCTTTCTCAGGTCGTGATGAATGCACCTATCAGCCAGCAAAGACACCAATAGTCGCCGTGATATCAGCACCCCCTGTGCCTGCTGTGTTTACGTCTGTTTCAGGTCGTGATGAATCCACCAATCAGCCAGCAAATTTACCAGTAGTCGCCGTGATATCAGCACACCCTCCTCTAACTGTGTTTACGTCTGTCTCAGGTCGTGATGAATGCACCTATCAGCCAGCAAAGACACCAATAGTTGCCGTGATATCAGCATACCCTGTGCCGGCTGTGTTTACGTCTGTCTCAGGTCGTGATGAATAACGGTGTTATGTGGTTTCCAACTAAACTGCAATTTTAAAAATTCATAACTTGAAATCTTGAGATCCGACTAAGACAACATTTTCATAGAAGACAGGTATATGTTGAGTTATAGTTCGTAATATGATATGTTATGATATCGTAATATGTTTTAAACTCATATGATAACTTATTTGATAGTTATTTATGAAATATCGTCATCTAAAGTTAGCATATGTACTAACAATAACTGAATTGTTCTTTTGTAGCTTAGGCACGTACCGCAGTATTAATTTTGACTGATTAAATACGGTTAAGTCTGAAATGCTGTGAGACAATTCCAGAATAGTTTGTGTATTCAGTTCTTGTGGGTTTTCTCGATAACATGAGAATCGAATTCCAGAAATAACCTCCTAGCAATTTGCTTACTCTCTCTGTAAATTTCAAATAGACTTGTTCTATCAGATTTACTTTCTAATATGAAAATAATTTTCACAAGTTTTGTAAATTAGACTATTGCGAATTATAACCTGAAGACGCTTTTGTGCTCTAATTCAGAATGACCTATAAAAACCTTATCAAATATGAAAAATATTATTTCCCCATGTTAAAGCTCAAACTTTATGTTAGCTAGTCCAGTACCTACAGGTATGTTAATTGTGCCACTAAAACCTTTTCAAAGACATTCTGTCACTTTTACTAAATCATAAAATGTTATGTGCGTCCACTCAGAATTCACTTTGCTTTGAAGAAAAACGTTCACATTATTGTAGAAGGGTCTGTTCTGAATAGTGACCAGATATTTCGAATTATAGACAAACGTCCTCTCTAGAAGAGCTAAGTTCCAGATTAACATACAAATTACTCCATAACCTTTTAACAGTTTTCACATGAATTATCGTTGTTTTCAACTGGGGAAATTATGGGCCCGTGATTTTATATCTATAGCTCCAAGACTCTGTCCATGTTTTTTACATGTCTGAGATTACCTCTGTCTTTTTTATGCACCCTTTTATGTTTGAGAGAACGAGATTAACTAGAGTGACTTTGTTAAATAACTTCTTATGTTAGTATTTACTTCTCCTATGTTTGTGTGTTTAAAAACACAGCAAATTTTTCTAAATATGACCTCGTTACTAATCCATAAAAGAAATTTACGTTTTAGTGTTGTACTGAGTTTTCAGTTTTAGAAGAGGTAAACGTATCAAAACATTCCATTTTCCAACTGACAAACTGTCATCTATGCTAGAATTGCTCGGCTTTCCTTAGCACCAATGCTAAATGTCCACCCCAAACTTCCTCCCGTGTGGACTTGTAAAGGTAAATTACCTTCCATACCTTCCCATAGCCGCAAAATATTTCATTCACTTGCACTCGTACCTTGTGTTTCAATCACCTGTATATTTAAAGTTTACATGTGAGACATTAGACTTCCAGGCTTTACTGTAAATATTAATCTGCAAAAAAATTTTTTTTAAGTGTTGAGTTCTATTGCAAGTACCAATAATTCACAGAAAACAATTCGTATCCTGGGTTACGTTATGATTCACAGGGTCGGAGATTGAAAGGCGGGGCCGGGATGCCTAATCAATATTTAGTTTTGTATTCATAGGCTGGCGGACTGGTCCAATGAAGACTGGTTTTGTATTCATAGGCTGGCGGGCTGGTCCAATGAAGACTGGTTTTGTATTCTCTGGCTGAGCTGGATTATCTTTGGGATTCACAGGGTCGGAGACTGAAATTCGGTAAGGTGTAGCTAATGGTGGGAGAGGTAGTGGTTGCTAGAGTCGGCAGGTATGATGGACTGACTGTCTTGAGAGATGTCTTTGATGCAACTCTCTCAATCATCTCAGCTAGTAGCCGCTTGCCCCTCATTGTTAGATGGTGAAGAACTTTCAGTCGATCCCTCCAAAATTAGGACTCTGGAATTAAATCGGATAGCTATATTGAACCGATGCAAGATGCAAGTATTCTCGAGCCCAATCTCAAAGTGAACGGGATGGTCTGAGTCCAGATCATAGCGGTCTGGCTGGGTAGCAACAACGAACTCGGTGTCGGCTTGCCCGGCTGCATATCTTCTCCTCTAAGCAACCTCTAAGTGTCTTCAGGACGTCCCTATCTCCTATCTGTGTTGTAAACACATATCTAGAAAGGAGAGTTTGCTTGGGACTTCTATCTCCATTGTAAGGCAAATGGAGGGAGAAATTCTGTGTACCTGAGACAAAAATTTCTTAAGTTTAGTGTTTCCATGAGGGAAGACGAAGAAATGATTTATCTCCACCAGATCCTCTGTTTGAAATAAGTTAAAGCCAAAGCATTTTGATCAAATTTTTCCATAAATATATTGGTGAAAATGGGTGGTAAAGAAGATCCCAGTGTCATTCCCTCATCTTGACTGCAAATTTTACCCTTTAGTTCAAAATAGTTACAATGAGTGATTACTACCAGTTCCATAACTGCGTTTATGGGAAGTTTTGTTCTCGCTTCAGTAAAACAAGATTGTGTCTACACAGTGTAACTTCTTTTAAATATAATTTGTAACAGTATTATATAACTCTATTTACATTTAAATAATTTATAGAAGAAAGTATAAATGTGTTTTATAATAATATAATATAAACGTATAGATATACTATGTATTAATAATAAATAAATATTATAATTTAATTTCAAATTAATAATAACCACAAAATTATATATGATATAATACAATGAAACAAAAAACAAACAAAACAGTTACTCATATGCCAGTACATTTACCCAGGATAAAAATACAACATTATTCAATAAATGCACCATTCATTACAAGCATCTGAAACCAAAATCTATTATGACTTATTATCTATCAACTTAATATATTCTAGAAGCTCTTTGCTTATTGAAATTATTTATAAATTAAAAACAAACACTCCAATAATATAGTATTTATTCCTGTGAGGCCTTTGGTGCTCAAGGAACACATCATCAGAACCACATAACTGAATAAAAGTGGTTACAATAATAATATAAACAATTCTTTGCTAAATAAAAACGTATGACATTAAAAAATACAACGAGATAATATTCACAGGACAGTATGTTTATATATATAAAGTTGGTATTTAGTTAGATCAAATAAAGTAATGGTAAATTTTGAAAACTAAACTGGGTGGTATGGGAACACATAAATGTTGAATCCCTACTGTCTGCAGCGGCAACGCTTAAAACGTTGCGACTGGACTCCACCAACACATATTGTTGTCCTAAAGGTTGTTGCCTTCGGTCATCAATCCATGGAACTGTGCTTAAGGAGAAAGTTGGTGTGCTGAACGCCCAGATGGGTGGCTTCCAATTACATAATTTGTGTTTCGAGATGTCTGTCTCTTGTCAGGTGTGCAAAGAAACACACGACGCTAGAATCACCGATGGATTATCCGAGTCGATTGATTCGTGAGGATATAGACAAATTGTAGTTTATCTTCAAGAACCATCCCAGCCAGTGTAAGAGGCTACAACTTGTCCCTCTCCTCATGAGTTTACTTTTAGTTTAACACACAATGAACTTTACCTTTAATATTTCCCTCAATGAGGGGGGGGAGAGAGGGTTACAATCCCAATCCCCCTGAATAATCCTGTACTTACAATTAATTTGTTTTTGTGTTATATTTAATGGAACCAAGTGTTTAAATGAAACTGTTATTTACAGATTTTATGATACTTACCTTAACATGTGCAGAGTTTGGAAAGTTTCTAGTAGATGGAATTTCTTATTAGGGATATCTTACCGTCGAGAATCTATCCCAGATTAATATTGCTTGCGGTCATATCGCTGTACACTACTGCGCAATCCAATTATATTGCTTCTTTATTTTTATGCTTGTACAGTCACAAGGAGTATGTTAAGACATGAAGCGGACTGCTGTAATGTCATAAAGTCATAGTAACTCGTTAAGTTGCACAACCGGGCCTAGTTGCAGCTCCTGCCACCTAAATAAAAGTTATTCCCAAAATTCTTCAATAATATAAAAATTCCATTGAAATCTAATAAGCTTCCTGCTATAAATCAAGCTCAAAAAATTCACAGCATATAATATCCCCCTTGAAAATTTTAAAATCGTAAAACGACTATACTATTCCAGAAGAATTACATTACAAATTTACAAAAATTTATAAATTTTACTTACATTAAATTTTATTCATAAACTTTTAACAGTCTAAATACACAAAAGCATTAGTAATAAATTGATTTTACAATTCAATTGTAATATACCTCGTGCTGTGTATCAAACTGTACTGCCGAGTCACAAATAACAACCATGAAAAATGGTAATGACATGCAATCAGTCTAATATGCAATAGTGTATTAGTTTTGCAATAATAAATATACTAACAATTTACAAAGAAAAAATAACTAAGTTATCGTTAAGTCATCAGCTAAGGAGTAGATCACATGTAGTTGCTCAGGTACACAAAACGCGAGCAATATAACTTTACATAAAAAAGACAATAACAAATGTACTTAATCTATAACATTACAAGACAGCCATTCACTATACTATAGCAATAGAATCCTCGACATAAACATAACAATTAGAGAAGTACAAGAGAATAAGAAAAATTAAGAATAAAAAAATGACAATAAAAATTGAAATTTTTAAATATAATACTAATAAAAATTGAGACAATTACCTAATTAATAACATGCTTTGTATTGCAAACGCATTCCCTACTGCATGCACTAACCTTCACTCTCACGCAACATTGACCAATTAGCCCATATGGAACTAGTTGTCATCAACTCGAGACAGGACCAAATTACAGACTCTACTCTTGCAAGCCAGAACACTGGCGTCGAAGAAGAAACCAAACCCCAAGGTCATGTCGTTCCCCAGTCTGATCAACCTCAGAAGATAAGAACAGCAGAGGTAACTTTGTGAAATAGTGTCTCCTTAAAAATAGATTATGGGATCTTGTTCAACAAGAAACTCTCAGCTCAATCAGCGAGAGCAGCTTAGGACTTTTCATGATTCCACTCAGTAGTCTGTATAAGAAGCAAAGGTCAGCTACTTCATGACGAGTCTCGAGAGAGTCCTTTCAAAACCAAGAGGCAATCTCAGCAACTGGAGCATCCAAAAAAAGGAAAGCTTAGTCTAACACCCTAAAGAATCTCCGCTGAATTGCCTTCACCCTTTCATAATTACTCCTGAGGTAAGGTGCTTACATTGTACTACAGTATTCCAAGCTTTGTCACAGGTGAGAGTTCTAAATCGGAAGAAGAGTTCTAATGTTAAAAAGATCACAGCCTACTAAGTCACAAAACACAATAAAAACAAATGGATATTATTGTCGGATTTTAGTGTAATAAAATGTCTCAAGCAAGTTGCAGCTTATTCTTAAGTTGCAGAATACATCCTTTCAAGGGCTTAGTACATAATAGATATTGTAAGTTTCTATGCATGGCCCCACAGTCAATTGGAAGCTTTAGAATTAAAAGTATACTTTTAGCTCTGTGTTTCTTTGGAATTGGGAAGCTTTGGACTATATATAATGTAAGTTTTAAAACAAGAATAATGATTTGAAAGTTGTGACTTACTTAACGCCAATTTGTTTAATTATTTTCCTTCTAGATATGATGATTGTGTAAAGTTATCTCAAACACAACTGTTTATAAAGAAGTTTTCTTCCACTATTTGGCTAACCAATGCATCTATAGCAGAGAGATATTTTAAAATGTTACTGTATATAACAAATGTGTGTGGTCCTAGAAGGGTTAACCCTCTTAGACTGGACTTCAGGTGTATCGGACACAACTAGTGTTCCTAAAAGGCCTGTTATTCAATATATTAGAAGCCAGTCGTTTAGCAGAAATACCTGATGTACGGAATGTAGAATGTCTAATGATATTATACTGATTAAGTACCCTCAACATGTGAATAATATTGAACACAAAGCTTTTTAATTACAAAATAATGATTTTGCTCCTCATTGTTGTTTTAATGATAGTATTTAAATTTATTATCCCTCTTATTTATTTTTCGATTTCAGACTATCAGTGATGTTTTTTTGTGTGTTTGGATTTGACAAAGAAAGCTTGTTAATGTTGCTCTGATGTAATATTTGATCCAACACAGCAAATTAATAAAACTCTTAAAATGCTAAAATGATAATTAGGTTATGAAGTTTATACCATCCAAACTTAACATCAGGTTTAACATCAGAGCATTTGTTCCATATTAAGTGAGTACAGTACAGTGCAGTCAAGCCAGTGTATCATAACCTCACAGTACTGTACCACTGATGTCAGGTGGATTGTTATCAAATTTTTGGAACTGGAGAGTGATGAGAAACAATTGCAACATCTAATTCTAACGCTTAGTAGCTTGTGATGTAGTCTTCAACTGATGACCCGAGGGTGCTGGTTGAGTCATACGCCATGTAGTGTCATCTTTTGTGTCTTACCTGGATCCATAAATATTTTGTACGAGTTTGATACTTACTATATTTATTAACTGGTATTTTGTTTTATTTCATTTTTATTGTACTCTAGTTGTTTGTTTATTTTATGAATTATCTATTAAATCATTTAGAATATAATTGTTATTTTAGTTAAGCACTGTTGTTATTGTAGTAATACATTATGGCTTTAAAGGAAATATTGTGTTCTAGTTATTAGTTCAGTATGTGTTGTTGAATTTAAAATGTTAACATATTTATTTTTTGGCTATTTTTATTATTTAGATTAAAATACATATTAGGTTGGGTGTTGTTTTATCAATCTTGTCTTAAAACACCTCCTTGAACTAGATATCCAGTGAGCTGCTTAATGTTATTGGTGGTCTTTTTAGATCGACCAGGAAATAATTAATCTAGTATATAGCTTATATAAAATAAGTCAGAGTTAAAATCATCAAAGCCATGTTTGGAGAAAACACTATAGAAAATCATGTACCGAATGTTATCCCACTTTTAACTAAGCTGAGCAATTTGTCAAAGATAAATCTCAACAAGCAATCTTAACAAGAAATTAACCACCTACACAGCAGCAGCTTAGCTTTAATGGAGCATCGGTGTATGAACATCAATGTAAGTAGAACAAGTCTGTGATATTTTTTAAGTTGTATGCAAAATATGATGCCCATTTATCTAACCTGCTGCACAGCTAGCAAGATGTAGGGAGGGAAATGCATGTCTACAAGAGATAGTAAGTGAAGAGTCTGACATGGACACTAAAACAATTAGAGAAGATAGTCAAGAGAAGATTATTGCCTGACAGCGGAATTTTAGTGTCTTTTGACTGCATTGAATTACTGGAGGTCGTTGTTAAAGCACTTCGGGCCAACTTAAGATGAGTTGAGTCACATAGCCAGAGAAGAGCTTTCGTCAAATTGAACAACAGTCTATGAGCAGAGTAGATGTCTGCAGAGATCAGCAGTGCTCCTGTTTCAGCAGAGCAGATTACCTCATTGACTGCTAGTAGTCAGCCAGTCAGCTGTAGTGGCTGTGGCCAGTGTACTACCCCTGCAATACCCCTGCAGTGTTGCTCACTTGCACTCTCCCAACTCTCCATCACACTTTTGATAGGTGACTCTCACATGAGGCATGCAACTGAGAGCTATGTGTACAGATATGTCTACCTTGAGTGTTTTCTAAGAGGGAAGATATTAATATTATTATATTAATATTAAGAGTAGGTTGTTAATTTATATAGGAAATGGTTTTTTCTATAATTTAATTTCATACAGGAACTTGATTGATTGATTGAGTTTATTTAAAAAAATGTACATACAGAGTTAATAAAATACATAAAAAATATTGTTATAGGAAATTATCCCCACAACAATAATTCATCACAACAAAACGAGTTTATCAGTCTGCACTATACCAATAACACTAAAAAGTCTTAAATTAAAATAAGGGAACGAATTAACATTAATAACAAAATTTTCATTAACAAATGAAAAAAAGATTTAACTCCTAAAATAAACCATACAAGACCAGAGCATGGAATGCCTGAGTACATTTAGTTAATAAAAAATCTAACATTTGAAAGGAATATAACTTCCCCCCCCCCCCACCCCCCCCCATATCGGAATCGCCCTTCTTAAAAATCGGGGTAACTTTGGCTATTTTTAGAGAGTAGGTAAATGTTATAGAACAAAAAGAAAAATTTATCAAATGTTCGACTGGCCCCAACATACGTTTTGAACACTGCTTCCAAAGCCACTTTGACACATGATTTTAAGTCATTCGATCTCTGTTGGAAAATCATTTATCACTCTGGAAATCTCCTCCTCTGTAATTGTAGCGAGGACGCTGAAGGCAGCTAGACTCCATATTACTGGGAGAACTTTCTGACACTGATTAGGACAAAGTTCTTGGTTAGTGCAACGAAGGCAACAAATGTGTTGAACTTATCAGGCACACTGGTAGCATCGTTGATTTGTTTGCTATCAATCTGTAGTTTTTTTTTGTTTTTTTGCTTAGTGAATCCTGTGTTGGGTTTAGACCATCGATGACTTAGATCACTGCGTTGATCACAAAAACCTGTCAGATCAAGTCTATTGCTGTCGCTGAAATAGCGGTCACTTGTGTTGGTGTGTCTATTGACCTGACTATAATAAAAAACAGACATACCAGACTAACAGACATAACAGACTATACCAAACAACCCTATCAGTCAGTGAACCGCTTTGTCATGGAATCATTGACATCTAAGACATCAATATTAAAATCCTCCTAGCTATGAAACATTGTTTTGTTGTAATTTCTTCAGTACTTTTTCAAATTTTGAAAAGAATTGTTCTTCATTTCCATTTGGGCAACTGTATACTCCAATGATATGCATTGAAGTATTTTTTCTATGAAGTGTTTGACTGATTGATTGATTTAACTATTTCCAAAACTTTACATAGAGTAAATAAAATACAACAAAATATCTTTGCAGGAAATTATACCCACACAGGCATCAGCCTGTGTGTGGGGAAACAAGTTCATGAGTCTGCACTATACCAATATCACTCCAAAATCTTAAATCAAAATAAGGGAATGAATTAACATTAATAAAAAAATTGTCATTAACAAATGAAAAAAAGATTTAAAATATAAAATTTGAAAGGAATATAACTTATGTAGGAAAATAAAATTTGAAGACTTAAAAAGGTAATTTAAAAAACTTACATAAAAAGAGCAATCAGAAAGACTTAATTAAAACTTAACCATAAGTAGAGAGAGACGGATCACACCTGCACACCCACGCACACACACTACACACACCACTCACACACTACACACACCACTCACACACATGCACACACACACACACACACGCACAACACACACACACACACACACACACACACACACACACACACACACACACACAAACAGACAAACACACACAGACACACACACATCACTCAAACACACGCACACATGCATCACACCATTGACCTGTATTGAAAAGAAAGAGTAATCAATAAAAAACAATTTTCTGCTCTTTCTAATTTAGGAGAAGTTATCTTAAAGTTATCTAAGACTTTAGAATCTTATCAAAAAATCCAACCAAAACCTGAAGCATCGCGTTAACAATAACTTCTCAGAGTGGTTAATTATCAGATTTGGTCAACCAGTTGCATGTCACTGGTATGGCTTCTGTTGAATTAGGAGTTAAAAATTACACATTAATTACGAGTATTACCTAATTCTTACCAAAGTATTATAAATTACACCCTTCATCAAAAGAAGTTATGAAGAATTTAATTCTGCCAGTTTAGCAACATGCTAGACAGTTATTTTTGGGATTTTTAGCTGAAACTTGCACATTAATTAGTACTTATTTTATACCAAAGTATTAGAACTTTTACCCTTTACATTCAATCCTGCCGGACTAATGCTATGCCAGCCCAACTCATGTGGATTTTCCAGTCGATACAAATATAGCAATCAGTAAGAAATTTGTACCAAAGTATTTCTGCCAAAATTTACGAAACCATTTAATAATATTTCTTGAGTTGGTTAAATTACAACTACTTACATAATGGCATATGCTTTGACCTCCTGTATAATATGTATGAAAACTCGTTCTGGATTATGAGGAGGGTATTTGAATGCAATGATGGTTGCAAGCGATGGTTCCACCGAGCTTGCGTGAATTTATCCAAAACTGAATACACTCAGCTCTCAATGGACTTGAACAGAAAATGGTACTGTAACAGAGTGGATTGTAAACCGCCAACAGAGGATCCGATAGTTGAGCCAACTTTAAGTGTTAACAATCTGATGGACAAAATTGAAGGCTGGACAGAGAAAATGGAACAAATTGGCAGTGTCTTCAATGGGGTTGAAGCTATAAAGTGATGTCGGCCAAATTATAAATCTACTATTCCAGCTTGAACAAAGGGTCTTGGCTAATGAGTCTATGATTTCATTCCTAATTACTGAGATCAAAGTATTATAAAAAGTAATAATAAGGCGTTTGAATCTAAAACTGTTGTTGCCGAAATTAACGGGCAGAAGCTACGCTCAAAGAATGCCATACTAAATGGTATCCCTGAATCTTCTGATAAAGATATAAACAGCAAAATACAGCATGACAAAGAAATAATGAATGATTTACTCAAATTGAATGATCTTCACACCACTAAGATAGTCAAAATCAGTAAAAGGAAGCCCGGTAAAACTCATCTGATGAAGGTATCCTTCAGAGACACCAAATGAGGCCAATAGATTCTTTAAACATTTTCACTTTCTAACACTTTGTAGTCTATTTCCTGATAGTACTGTTGAAATGTCCCGCGATTGAACTCTTAAGGAACGAATTCAATTGCAGGAACTTCGGAGCTCGCTAGCTGTCAGAGAAAGAAATGGCGAGAATGACTTAACAATTAAGTATCAAAACAGAGTACCGTCAATAGTTAAGAAAATAAAAAACTAGTTACATCCAACGGACATGCTTTTTTATTATAAAAACGTGAATGGAATGTGAAGTAAACTAATTGAATTCAAGTCTTTTGTTAATATGTCAAACATCGATGTTGTCATATTGGCAGATACAAATTTGTCAGTTGATGTTAACGATACTGAGGTGTTGGCCAGGAACTTCTCAATATATAGATGCGATAGGTCTTCCTTTAGTAGCGCTAAGCCTAGTAAGGGTGGAGTAATGTTGGCTATCACGGATACTATTGCCTCCTCTCAACTGTACACTGAAATTGAATAGGTTGAGCACCTTCTTATTGAGATTAAACCTTGGAAATACATCACATGGATACTAGTAGCTTGTTATATCCATCCTTAGCAGCCTCCTTCCAAATACAACAGTTTGTTGAAGTCAATCGAGGCGGTTACGTCAACAAGGCGAAGATTCGATGAGATTGTTGTTGTTGGTGATTTCAATCATTCCGGAATTGACAGGAATGGATTGTTCACTGGTACTCTTTCTTCAATATCAGGAGTGGTGAGGTCACTGATGGACTTGTTTCAGCTTTATCAAATCAATCAAATTTTTTACAGCAGGTATGTCATGTTGGACCTGATTCTGAGTTCTAACAAAGAGATCACAGTGTCCCTGTACAGTGATTATATTTTGCCTGTTGAAGAGAGGCACCAACCACTTCTATCCTTTCTGATCTACTAACAAAATACTAACCACTCTCATTTTCTCAGAAGATATATACATGATTTGAATAGATGTAACCTTCTAAATGTTCACCGATCAATGTTAACAACTGACCTTCAAACAACATTGTCCGACCCAAACCTTGACACGGCAACAGACACCTTTGTCTTTAAAATTGCCAACCTAGCGAAGGTGAACTTTCCAGTTAGAAAAATCGGCTATTCCGTTTCCCCAGGTGGTTTCCACCTACTTTAAATAACTTGATAATAATGAAAAAATGTTTAAATAAAAAATACAAGCTTTTTCCTTCAGTATCAAATTCTTCCAGATTTACTAAAGTGAGAGCAAGGTGCAAGGTGTTAGCTGCTTTGAATTATTGGCGGTACATAAAAAGGGTGGAGGCCAGAATTGCCAGCAACTTCTGATTTTTTGGAGAAATGTAAATTCCATAAGAAAATTTTCTTATTTGCCCTCCAGGATTGTTCACAATGGGGCTATGGATGAGGAACCTCATGCAATGTGTGAATTATTCAAGACTTCTTTTCTTCAGTTTTCAAGAAGCCTTCGGAGATCTTTACTCCAAGTGGACATGACCACCTGGGCGTCAGAGATGCTTGTGAATTTACTTCTGAAGATGTCATGGAGAACAAAAAGGGTTGGGGATCAGACGAGATTCCATCAGGCGTACTTAAATATAGCAGAAGCATCTTGGCCGCTCCAGTGTGCCACATATTCAATACTTCGCTCACGAAGGGAATCTTTCCTAAGGTGTTCAAAGCCGTCTATTCACAAATCAGGACTTACCTATGTTGTCTCTAACTACATGCTAATTTCTATTTTCTCGGCTCTGTCCAAAGTTTTTGAAGATGTATTTTTTGATCGATTGAGGCATAAAAGTGCTCAATTAACTTGCTCACAACAACATGGCTTCTCACCTGGACAATCCACTCTATCATGTTTACTGATGTTTCAAACTCATGTTCAAAGGGCATTTGTTGCAAACATACAGCTACATACACAATATTTAGGCTTTTCCAAGGGTGTTGACACCGTTGACCATGTCTTGTTACTCAAAAAGATCTCTGCATTTGGATTAGACAATACTTCTACTCGTTGGCTATCAAGTTACCTCGCCGAGCGTAGGATTATTGTTAAATTTGCTGACTCACTGTCTTCCGAGTCTTTCTCAATTTCTGGAGTGCCTCAGGGCTCTATCATTGGGCCTTATCTTTTCACACTCTTCATTAATGACCTTCCTCTGAATATCAACAGTTACTGCCTTATGTTCGCATATAATGTTAAGCTATTTTCACAAATTGCAAACGAAGCGGATAGCGTATTGCTTCAAAATAATCTTCACAGTGTAAATGCATGATGATCGAAAAATTGAATGTCACTGAATACCAAGATATGTCAAGCCATATCATTTCACCCTTGCAACTCACCCATTATATTCACTACAAGGGGTAATCATCACCAGAGTGATTGAGGTGAGAGATCTTGGAATTATACTAACACAGTAATTGAGCTCTGATATATTCACAACATCTGCTGAAGGGCTAACATAATGCTTGGCTTTATTTCCTGCTTCTCTAAACATATTACAAATATGATTGCCCTGAGGACAATATAATATGCCCTGGTTTGACAGATTCTGAAATATGGATCAACGTTTTGGAACCCACTTCAAAAATACCTTTGTGATGATCTTGAATGAATACAGCGATGATTCATTTACTTGATGTGTGTCAGAAATGGTTATCATTATAATCAAGTGCCTCTCGATGAATGAATGAAATAAAAAGTGCTTTATTGTAAAATAAAACAAGAAATAGCATTACTTTTATACAGGTATTTCAATACTTTTCTACATGCCCTGTTTAAATTCAATCAGATAAGAAATTCTTATAGCACAGTGAAAGCCTGGTATAACTTCTTCCATCTGTTCTCCTTCAAAAAACCATCTATCTCTATGACTTAATTTGCCTCCCTTTCTATATACTATTATTTTAGATTTATTGAAATTAATTGTTAAATTCTACATTTCACAGTACACTTCCAATCTCTTAATCATGTGCTGCAGGCACGTCGCAGTGGGCTCTACAACTGCTATATCGTCTGCGTAAAGTAAAACATTCACCTTGTAACCATTAAAGTGGCAACCACCCTCCAGTAACTCCGGAATGTCATTTACTAATAAACTAAACAATACAGGACAAAGTATAAACCATTGCCTAATATTAGTACTAAAGCTATCGGAAACTACATCTTTTCCCTAGACTGAAACGGGAGTGTTATTGTATAAATCCTTTATTACTGCAAGAACACGGGTGGAAACATCTAAACACGTCAGCTTGTATATTAAAGCTCTCCTATCAATATGGTCGAAGGCAGAAACAAAGTCAATAAAGAAACAATTCAACTTACCTCATTTAGCTTCCAACCTCAAATTAGCTATGCAAACTAAATTAAATAAGATATCCACAGTGTAATAACCTTTTTGAAATCTCACTTGAAATTCAGTTATAATTTTGCACTCGTTTAACCAATTTATTAGGCGATTATTTATTAAATTTGTAAACAGTTTAACTATACAACCAATAAATCATAAACCCCTAAAATTTGCTGTAGAATTTTTGCCTCCTTTTTTATGCAGTGCAAAAAGATTAAATTTTTTTAACTGTCTGGTACCTTTACCTTTTTATAGATTTTATTATATATATACTAAGCAAATTAATTAAAAACAACTGTGTGCGTTCTTGAAAAATTCGTAAGGTACCCTGTCCTGACCTGGTGCTTTGTTATTCTTTGCCTTCTTCAAGACTGTTTCCAATCCATTAGCGTGAAATCAGAGTCTAATGCCTCCCCCACAACGAAAGGTTCCACATAACTGATACTTGTGCTTGGCAATAGTGGATTTAATAAACTTTCAAAGTGTTTAACCCATGCGTCAGAACTAATACTGTTATTGGCCTGAAAGTCACATTTCTTGAAACTATTTATAGCTTGCCGTACTCGTTTCATATCTGATCGCTGGCTCAGATCAGGAATAATACTTTTATACCTGTAATATTGTACTCTTTCGATTTACAAAGTAATTTATATTTTTTAATAGCCTCAACATAATCTATTTTAATTTGGGTTGCACTGATTTTTCTGAAAAAATTCAGTAATGTAAATAACCAATATCTTGCAAACAAACATAAATAATCAAACCATGGCTGTTGTTTTCGGCCATATAAATTATTTTAATTTTGAATATTTCCGGCTGAATTAAAAATATTTTTTATAACATCATTTCTTTAGTTGCCATTTGAAATTGAGTAGAATAACCTACAAGCTTATCTCGGTAGGAGGCGTGTCTTCTATTATTCAATTTTAATTTAGGAAGCAACTGTATTGGTTTTTCCCTTCCCCGTTCTCTCCTCGCACCCCTCCTCCTCCTCCTCCTCCTCCTACCCCTTCTGTTAAATAAAAGCCTATTTCTACTGGGAGATGATCAGACCCAGAGTGATTGACAACCACCAAGTTATGAATGTATGAGAGACAGCTGACTGAAACCGCTACTAAATCGATTACAGTGCAACCCATACACTCTAAAAATGTATTTACACCTTTTTTGTCTTCTAAATCTTAAAATTAAAAACAACAAGTACAATAAATGTATCATTATTCAATAAATGTAATAACCTTTGACCTCTGCTATTGACTACTACATCCCTTGAATTTATTTGCGATTTTTAAAGCAGACTTTTTTAATTCTATGATAGATTTTGATAAATATTGCTCTTCGCCAATGTGCTCATTAAAATCACCCAATAAAAAAATGTTCAATGTAGTTGGTATTTAAAAACGAGGCTATGATATCTAGATGATGGACCCAATCACCGCAACTATAGTAAGCTGGATTAAAAACATGCTCTCTTTCTGAATTTGAATATTAGCTTCTACTTATGTTAAACTTTGATTGGTAACAAAATTAAGGCCTCTAGCAAATTTTAACTGTAAATTAATTAAGTAAACCACACGTGTTTTAGGAGATCCTGTAGTTTCCTGACACCATCACACTGTCCAGCCCTCAGCTTGCCGTTCTCCAAGGTTAGGCAACGCCTCTCTACAATAACATGGTCAAACACCAATGGTATCTTACGCTTTCCTGCGACTCTCTCAATCTCCGCCCTAAGAACTGTCAATCGTGTCTTTGTCTGTCTAACCTCTCGTGAAAGTCTCTGTGAATCACGTATCCAGTGCCCTTCAACTTCCTTCTAGGCTGAGATATCAGGTACTCAACATCAGAGTCCTCAGAGAGATTAACAATTGTTGTCTTACCATCTCGTCCCAATGGATGCGCTCTGTTTATCCATAGACGGCCATTCACACCTAACACATCACAGCAGAAGTCTCTAATTATTTTTTTAAAGTCCGGAGATCTTCCCGCTCATTTCAGTCCCTTAAAAATTAAATTACTACGACGTGATCTACCTTCTAAGTCAATAAGCCTATTTAATATAATTTTCTATAGTCTTTAACTGAGTAACTTCCTCTTAAGTTGCTTGTTTTCCTCAGCTAGTGTCTGCACCTGACCAGTAAGATTAGCCAAATCGTCTTTAGTTGTTAACTTGCACAACTTATCGTCCAACAAGCCATTTAACCATTCCATAAGCTGCCGATATGTCATGTCCTCCACTCTGTCGGGAATGTCACCGATCTGCAGCACACTTCCAGGCGATGAATTCGATCTTTGCCGCTTAGATCTTTGAGCCGAACGTGGAGTTAAATATTCGAAAATTTTCTTCTCAGACATACGAAACTTAGTGTAACCACTTCACTGCCCACAGACACCATACCAACGACACTGACGACCTGTTTGTATAAACTGCTCGTCACGACCACATTGCATTACAGATTATTTCTACTCCATAATAGAACTGGAACATCTTGAGACTCGCTGGACTAAAGCTGTCTTAGTAGTTCTCCACAAGTTGGTAAATGTTGAAATGGCATGCCCCGACGTCCTCCAACTCATTTCCTTTAAGGCACCATTAAGCACACGTTCTAAAGACCTCTTCGCCAGGCAACGCTATGGGACAAATTATGCAGCAAACAACAGCGCGGTGGCACGCCTACAGAAATCCTGCAATAATCTGCCTCTGTCCGGCGATCTGTTTCACGATAGTGTGAGAACTTTGAAGTAGAAATTGAAATGTGCAGTGCTTCCTACTTAACATTCCACTTTGTATCGCTCGTTATGTTACAATCTTTTTGCCGTCTTCATTGATGTAAATTTGTTATTTATTTATATACTTACACTCTTGTTATTTTATGCTATAGTTTATTGTTTTTATTGTTTTACATTATCTTTATTGTTACTGTTTTCCTATCGTTGCGTTACTAGTTTGATATATTTACTTAAATATATATTTTTAGTTATATCATAATATAGTTTATTTCGTCATATTATTGTTATAGTCTACTTAAAATAGAATTAGTGACTTTGTCTTTTGGTCTGAAACTTGCACATTGCTGTCACTAACCCTGTTATTTGAATGGTTACTTATCTTGCTTTAATAATTATAAAATAAGTTTCTTATTGCTTTTAGTTACCATTATTTTAGTACATTGTTCTGTCACGTGTCTACTCAGCACGTCCATTTATTCCTTAGGTATTTACTGTTAGGTTAAGTTGCTTGTAAGTTCACTATAAATATTGATCTATCAGTCGCGGTAGATCGAAGAAAACTACGAGCTCCTCACGCGTATGTTTAATGGGGCGATCAAGGCAGGCGGAGAGAAAGAGTGGGGGCAGAGCCAAGCAGAGCCGAGCAGTACCGATAAATCCCGAAAATTCCTGACAAACCCTGTACATGCGGCTGATAGCGACCTCAGTTCGGAACGGTTCTTATTTCTATTATCTTACGAATTAATGAGTCGTTTTATATCCGAATTAATGATTCGTTTTATATCCGAATTAATGAGTCGTTTTATATCCGAATTAATTAGTCGTTTTATATCCGAATTAATGAGCCGTTTTATATCCGAATTAATGAGTCGTTTTATATCCGAACATATCTGCAAAACATAGAAATTATATCGAATAATTATATTAATATTGAACTTTCTTTAAAACTCCAAAGACACTTTACAAAATGTGAGATGTTGCACAACGAATAAAATGTCATAATCTCATCATATTTTGCATATAGGCTTAAAATGACGGTAAATATATTTTTTTGTGCTATTGGAATATATTCAAATTAATAGGGCAAAAGCAACATATTATAATGTGGAGTCCTTAATTGGTAGTAAATAAATTAATAATTACGCTACAAAATCTGTAATAAGAGTTATGTAATAGCTGTAATAAACTATGGGTATTAAAAAAGAAACTTGCGAGTAAATATTCAACCAAAAACATAATTATAGAAATATGACAAAATCAATGACAACTACCTGACTTAAATACCTAACATAGCACGTGACATCATTAATAAATACAAAATTTTCCTAATTATATTATATTACTGTAACTGACGAATTCAGTTTATGATCATATATGAGTATATTTTTGGTTTACAATTTTAAACACTTATATTTATGTAAGAAATATTACACTTATATTACAGAAATATTTATGTAATACAGATGATGAAAATAATTTAGTCCTACTGATCTCTAATGCTACGAATATACAGATTTATGATACAATTACAATTACACAAATTTATATAATTTATGACATGTTAAAGTTTACAACACTCCTTTAGCGCGGTACCCAGTCTGCAGAGTTTTGTACCAGTCTACTACGATAACGATAAAACAGACCAGTTTAGTTCTTATATTTACTCTTAAATAACGAATGATCGACTTGCTTACCTACATTGTAGTCACTAATGACTACTAGACCACTTTAGGTGGTCAACTATAAAAACACGTTTCGATTAACATTTAATTTTTTGTATGCCATGCACTCTTAGATTTTTGGTAGAATTGTCTACCATAGACAATCTTTGTAGAAACTTATCGAAAAGTTTAACAATAAAAGCGAATGAAACAAAATATTTTTAATAGTATAATCGGCAAACTAAAGGTGTTGTATTTTTATTCTTTCGTTACTACTAACAATGTCAACATTTATCATTAAAAAGTCACTAAAACACAACTACCCTTAACAACGAGACATAAGAATGTTGATAAGACTATAATCGGTAGGTGTTCATTGGCATTACTCGCCCGTCTCGGTCGCTCGAAGCCTTGATTAAGAAGTATCTGTAATCGAGGCTCGAAGCAAGGGGAGTGTGCGAAAGGGCTTTTATTGTATTTCTCAAGCCTTACTTGTTTGTGCATTGACTCTTCATACCAGCGCAAGCTTTGTGTTGTCTGTCTGTCAGCTGCTGTAGATAAAATATCAAAACAAATAAACACGAATTTGAACTAAGAACATGCTTCGACAACGAATATGATTTCAGCTTAACACAAGTTGAAATTTGCCCCGAATGTTTTTACCACTGTGGGTGTTACAAGCCCCAACACCCCTCTATTTGGACTAAATTTAAGATAATTTTGTTAGTAATTTTTGTAGATTCAAAATTTGTCTATAGATTATTAATATCATTCCATAATTTACTAAAATCAACTATTCCACAAACATGATATACATTTCTCTGTAAAATGTTTTCGCTCCCTGAAATTTGTTGAAATTGGCTATAGCCATTTAAGCCTATATGTCCATCCAGCTATGTGCCTAAACTACAAAATAAACCAGCTAAATGAAAATGTGGTTCCTGTTATTGTAACTCTAGTGGTTATTCTGTGGTTATTTAAAACTCTCGTATTTATACGTTTTAATCTGAAAGCAATTTCATCTTTACAGTACCCATTACAAAATCAATTTCTCCAACTTACCTTTGGAATTTATTGGCCGTAGATTAACATTACATTTAATGAGAAACACTTCAAATTATTTAGTTTAAACATATATATAGTACACACTCCACACACACCACACCACTGCTACTGTCCGATGAGACGTTCTGAAAATTATTGATTGTTAGTTCTGAGCTATTTATAATTTTGGAGGGAAGACCAGTCCATTTTGGGATGAAACGGAAGTGGCTGGATAGTTGATAAGTCAAGCCAGCGTTTCTACGCCAGGTGCAGGGTTGCAGTATTGGTTGACTCATATCTCCTTTCTGTGGCATGTCCTTTGATATCTTATCGTATTTTCTTTTGAGAACTTTAGTATTTGAAACACTTTGTTAAGTATTCATATTTTAATAACCTCAAATTATTACGATCAAGTTTTAACTTATAGCAATAGTAATAGATTTCTCTGTCTGTTTGTTGGATATATCGAGAATGAGAAATAAGCTATAGACTTGAAATTGTGCATGCAACTTCGACCAAGCCTGATAAGTGCCATGTGTCGTCTGGCGTACGCGATTATAATGTTGATCTGATATATAGTACATGGCAATTATCGAATAATTTCTAACTAATAGTAATGTAACCTACAAATTATATTTATTTGATTAAGGCAGTTGGAAAATGAAATGAACCAAATATAATGTTACGAAACAATTTTATTGGTTTACATTTTAATACAAAAGTTGTTGTACCAAATTACAGAAATGTGTTTAATTCAGAGTAGAAGCTAAAAACACAGTGGTACATTTTAAGAGGCTTGTCACATTGATTGACTGCAATTTAATTGTGCTGCATCCTGCAACATCCAGCTTTGAAAATGTAATTTAAATATATGTATGCTGTACTAAACTACGGAAAGGGGTTTGAAAATACAGTGGATACATGTTAATAGGTTTGCCAGGTACTGAACTAAATTAAATTCAGAGGAGTACAGAGCGAGAACGCGCGGACTGCTCATTCCACTATTCTAATACACGGGCTATCTGTAGTTGGCAGGAGGGGCCCCTCCATCCCCACTCTTTCTCTCCGCCTGCCTTGATCGCCCCATTAAACATACGCGTGAGGAGCTCATGCGACAGCTAAACCTGAAATGGCGTGTATACTTGTGTAAATTTTAAAACGATTTCATTATATTACAAAAGCACAAGAAGAATTTATCTCAAAAGGGTGTCTAAAAGAAAATGATTGAACATACATTAATTAGTAATGCCTCATGAGTGCTGCAATTTACATTTAACTTCACGTTTTTAGTGTGAAAAATCTCATTTGATTTCATTAAAAAGGGCGTGGCTAATTTTGCAACATACTGATAAACTATTATACAAATTAATGCTAATGTTCAAAGACAAATTATATGGTTTTAAAAAAGATAAGATACAACTTAAAAGCGTTAGCAAAATAACATGTGAAAAATGAATTTATTAAACAAACTATCGTGACGTCACAATGGAGCCTGCCGGTCCGTAGTTATCGCAGGCCTCGCTTCACTCGCGTCAGCTGTCTTTGAACGCCAGTCTTTCTTGTGCCGTGAAACGTACATCGAAGTATTATTCTATCCAAATTTGTCTGCAAATTTGTATAAAAGTAAGTTAAACAATTATTAATATCTCTCTTTTTTAATATTGTTTTAAATGTACTATATTAATATGTAATTTATTTGTTGTATATTGCAGCTGTACGCTATAAATTAGTCGGCCTTAACCTAAATTGGACATTGCCGAATTTTGATTACTTTTATGTGATAACTATGCCTAAGTCAAATGTTTTCACAAACCTAGGTACTTTCTGAATATCTAATGAAAGTTAATATCTAGGTTAGCCAAAACGTAATATTGAGAGCAATATAGGCCTAGGCTAGTAGATGTTATGTCACTGTACCGTTATGGTTGTTTTCAAGAAAGGACCTAGAAGTAAAAACCCTAGAATTTATTGATAACTGGGTTGTGTTCTTTCACAAAATTTCAAAATGTGTAAAATAGACTAGACCTATTATTATTTCCTAGCCTACTATGACTCTAAGCTCTACAATTAATTAATTTTAAATACTTTTGCTTTCTATAAAAGGTTTTACTATGTGCTATATCAAAACTGAATAGGCTAACAGTCCAATTTCAGCTTTGAATTTATGCCTTGGGAAAAAATTACTTTTGACTCTCTCAGCCAGTAGTATATTTTCTATATACTTTGAGACTTTGCTGGTTTATATAAATGCTGTAAAACAAATGAATAGAAATGTGCGACTCTTACAATTAACAAATAAGATCCTCAATCAAGTCCTATCATCGACTTGAAAGAACCTCGTTGAGTAGACCAAAACTGGTATGTCTGTTATGGACGTGTTCTCTGAGTTTAGAAGCACATATTGAAAATATATGTATAAAATCTAACTGTGTACTAGAACTGTTGATCTATTTTTACAAAATTGTTATCATATCCAACGCTCTTTCATTCCTCTATGTATAAAACCAGACTTATTATCTTACCTTTCCACTGGCAGCTAGAACAAATTCAGTCCAAATTTGTCGGCATAACTAGTCTCTGTCTTGATTATCTGCATATTGGAATACCTGTAGAAGAAGTTCCTTCCCATCTGAGTCTTATGCAACTGGACCAGAGACACAACCTTTAAAACTTAATGTTCCGTTGAACTGAACTTTTAAGTCAATATTCGCAATCAAACTGAGGATACAAACTTTTCCTTTGAGCTAGTAGCTATCATTAACAGGTGAAAATTCTACAGAGTCTGATCACAGATACCTGAGAGATCTAAAAATAAAATAAATCCATCTAACTATAACTTTTACTGAATTTTCACATATTAGAAATTTTTCTCGCAATTTACTTTTTCAGTTAGAGTCCACTTTTCCACAGGTTTCTCACAATGGAATACATTTCCCTTTTGTTTTAACTGATAGGCCTGTGTTCGTTCCATTCTGGACACCTTTTATTCTTCGGAGCACAACATGATCGTTTAAAATCTTATCGGCCCTAAAAGTTTTCTTTCCTTGGCGAAAATTCGATGAAATTAGTTAATATGAAGGAAACAGGATTTTTCCAGACATTGGCCATCGTTCAGTGAAACAAAAAATCAGTAACACTACGTTTTGAGATCTGCAATCTGATCTCTTCTTCAGGTAAATAACTAATCTAATACCTGATTAAAAACTAGGCTAAAATAAACAAATCATACCAGAGCGTTGTGACACGCATAATTCAGGAATCACAACCATCATGTTGAGTGTCAACTTCACTAACTCTAAAACATGCACCTAATATAAAAATAAACACACCACTAATTATTAAAACTGAACTACAGAATACAGGTCACACCCACACACACACACACACATATGCATTCGATCAACCACCTACGATGGACAAAGAATAGTTAATGTGTTTTCATAAACCCACAAAGCAATGGGTTTTATATCATGTCACTTGTCTTTGTCTACAATTAAGGCAATTAAGGCTGTAGCCTTTGTAAGATTAGAGTATTGCTCAATATCTGGGGTCTCACTACCAGTTTGGGCTCACAAGGATGAATAAACCTATAAATGAGATTTCTTCGACTGATGGATATGAGGTGTGATTACATATATTTAGAAGTCCTTACTGAGTAAGTTAAGTTCAAACTTGGATTAACCCTCTTCTGCTCGTACTGCTCTCAGGCACTCAAGGTGCTTCTAGAACCTATTGATTTGTTACACCATTGTGAATTGTATAACTTGCTGCATCCATGACACATATGGGTTTTAATATATTTATTATTCAACCCTAATGATACTAATACTTTTTAATAAACTACATTAGTACTGACTTCTATTCTGTCATTTTTATGATGATAAGTAAAGAAACAGGTGTTTGGACAACGTATGAGCTATTTGCAGATCCAGTAGCTTCTTATTGCCTTGTTAGAATTAGTATTAACATAAATATGACTACATTAACTCAAATTATCACCATAACAACAAATTTCAAATTGAATTTCAGAACCATAAAGTTTACCATTCCCCTCTGCCTTGTTTTCCACTGAAGTAACTCAAATAAAAGTGTTATTCCAGAGAGGAATTATACAGCAGTGGTCTTCTTATAATACAAGGAATAACACAACTGTAATACTTTAGAATATACTTGCTAGAGAGCAAGGCTTGTCAAAATAAGATGTTAAAGCTGTGCAAGTTTCCATGTCAACTTCTATGTTAAATAAACAGTCAGAGACCCTACCATCTCAGATTTTAATGAAATTTGGTATCCTGGTACATGCCAGTTAGACTAAGAAAAATATTAAATTTCAACTTAATATCTCTTCTGATTTTAAAGTTACGTCTCATTAAAGTTTGATAAAAACGCTCAAAATCAACTTGCTTATGAAACTTCTAACTGATCTAACATCTCTCAGAATCAAGCTATAAAGATGGGAGAGGTGTTATTCTGCAGCATTTTCCAAGTAATTTCCAAAAATGTATAACACTATAGGGGTCTTAATAACATTATTATACTGATTCCACAATAAAACATGCAATTATGGAAAATTCAATTCTTTAATTTTAAAAACTGTAAAATAGACCTTGAGTACTAGTATTAATTAATTGATGGGATAAGTTTCATTATGGGTTCTTACATAAAAAAAGCATTTGAAAACATGGTTACATTCAAATTTCCACTATGACACATTAGTTTCAGATGGATCAATGGTCATCTTCAATTAAAAGGAACATTAGGTGAAATTAATACAATACAATGTAATTATCTCTATAGACTTTATCAAAGATGACTTAATTTTTAAGATTACTTTGTGAAAGCCTAATTTAATTTGTTAACGTTTCAGGTAGACTAGCCTATTCGTTAATCGAAAAAGGAGCTGTGTAGTACAAAATTGTAGCTAGGTGAAATTTTAGAATAATTTACTCATGAATTATGATAAAAAGTTTAATGTGTTATAAAGTGTGCTACAGTTTAAACACTACTTTGTTTAAATAATACACTGCTGAAAACTATTAAGACTAAGAGAAAGGGAAAATCAAATTAATATTTTAGAGATAACTTACTTCAAATAAATAATATTCTTAAGTTACATAATTTTTAAGTTGCAGTCTTTTTTTAGAGACCCTTCAGTAAGTTTGTCTGTAGTCTGTGAAAGCTTCTATGGTTGTTGTTGTTCTTAATGTGATATTATTTGTCCAGTTGCAGTTACTGGATTTACTTTACATAAAACATATCTCACAGGAAGCCAAAGAATATTTTGTCTTATAGGGAAAGAAAAGTTAGGTGATGGACCGTTTAAAAAAGAAACCTTTACTTCATCATTGGCTTCCGCTTTTTCATGCACATAGAATAGCCACCAGTTGTTGTCATAGACAATGGTTATATGTCCAATGACTTAACCAGTCCTACAGCTGGAATGGTGTTTGGACCTGATTTTTGAAAGGCCTGTAGGCTGGTTTTTGTGGGTAATCTCTTAACCATACAAAATCAGAATGATTTGAAATTTCAGGCTCAATACTTTGTTTAGCACTACAATTACGTGTAGGTGTTTGCAAATAAAATGAAATGAGTGCAATTCTGTATTGATGACTACAGAGGCCATTTCTAACAACTTTTATAAACAATGTAATAATGTATTAAGGTGTATAGTTTAACTATGTAATTAAGGTATTAAACTAATTTTTTTCTTTAAAATGCTTAGTAATTTCTTTATACATATTTTCATAATTCCAGTGAACAGTCACTTTCTGAACCTAGTATTAGAAGCCCAGTATAAGAGACTATGATTTAGGATTCCAAAAGTGAACTCAGGATTTCAAACATAATGGAAATAAAACAAAATACCACCACATTTTTTAAGTGATGTAAGGAAATTTAAACATTTTAATCAAACATCAATTAGTTCTTTTCAGTCAACACTGATCAAGAGAAATTTGCCCTCGAATGACATATGAAGGAACTGTCAGGGAGCTGAATACTTCAATATCCAATCTTTAAGCAATAAAATTCATGGAGATAATACATATTCCCCAAATCCATCAATCAAAACGGCAGATAGCTCTACATCTGCTACACCAAATCTGACTACTGGAAGCCTTTTAGAAAAAGGTCTCTTCCAGGGGTCTACATCCTCTGATATCAACAATAGCAAGACCTACAAATGTCAAAAACAAAAACTTTCAGAACTATATAAAGTTATAAATTTGCGAAGGTATCAGTTTCTGTGGTGAAGCCAAGTGATGTGGGTTGTGCAAGTATTCTTGGGTTAAACTTGGTATGAAACAAAACTGAATGAATTAAAAGATATCTTGAGAAAGATTTCATTTGTAGAATTTAAATTTGGCATGAAACTTCATGTCTACACAATAGACAAGAATTTGTTTTTTCATTGTACATGTCAAACCATGGAATTCAGCTGAACATAATTTTTGTGTCAATTTATTTTCTCTGTGATTGTATGTCTGTATAACTTCCCACAGGACATCTCGAGAAATGCGTTTTAGATTAGAAATTAAGCATGCAACCTCAGCAAAGCCTGTTATGAGACATGTAGTATCGTGTGTTCCAACCTTGTAATTATTTAGTGAAGGAATTGTTGGTAAAATTATTAATATACAGTATGCAAACGACGATATGCAGCTTATAACATAGGTAGACTTATTTAAAATATGTATTAAGTTACAATACCAACCAGCCTTCTAATGTCTATTTGAATGTTTATTGAGGAACTGCTAACTTTACAACATTATACAAAACCATTGAAGTTTGCAAAATATAGCCCAATAAATATTGTGTTACATTTACATTTACATTAAAATGTATTATTTGCTTAACTTGACTTCCGTCGCTACTAAACTTTTGAATTTTTTTAAACTTTTTTTATCGTCTTCATTTATGACATTTCAATGAAAACATGATAAGGGAAACATGATGTCTAAAATTCTTTAACTGACTCAATGTTTTCCAGCAAATAGCTTAAATACATTTATACCATAATTAGTAATATATGTATATAATATATACAGGGTGAGTCAGAAATATGGTAAAATATTTTAAGACGTGATTTTAGAGCTAAAAATAAGAAAAAAATTATATATAAAGGTAGGTCCGGAAACGCTCCATTAGTGAGTAATGGCTGGCGAAAGATTTTGCTTTGTTTTCAGTTCACCTGGTGAAATTAAGTGATTCTGAAATGTTTTCTTCTTACTTTTTAACTCAAATGAGGTGGATTCATAAGGAAAATCACCTGAAAAATCAAATTAAACTACTCTAAAGGTTTTAGTGTGAACAGTTTTTGAGAAAAGGTATGAAATTTGCCAAAAATCTAATGAAAAATACCGTCTTAAATGTTTGATGTCCAATAACATTGTTAAATGACCAATAAACAAATTGTTGTTCCTAATGCAGATTGTAGATAATTTAATTCTGAAAACAGCCATAGTAAGCAAAGATAACTAAATGTGTAAAAAGGTTATGAAATTGACTCCTCACATATTACACTACACAGCAAACTTTTGCTGTTTTATAATAAGGAATGAGTATCTGATTGGTAACAGCTGGTGAAAAACAAACATATTTTTAGTTAGGAATTTTATTTTTAAATACAATAAACATATCTACGACCGCTTTAAGTCTCACCGGAAGATTAAAGATGATGCTCAAAATGACCTCCGTTGTTCAAAATGCACGCGTTCAGGCGTCTACTCGTGTAGTATTCTCCGTATACTAGATTGGCTGACAGTGAACTGTAGTGACAATTCTCTAGTGCACTTTTCAGGATAACCAGAAATTTCATTAAGAACCAACTTTTCTAATTCAACAGTCCTACATGATCGGGCGATGCCTGCATTACTATGCTCCAAAGACTTCAAAGAACCTGTTTCAGATAGGCGTTGATGAATAGTGGCAATAACTCTTGCGCTTTGACACCTGCGATTAGGAAAGTTATTTTGATACACACGTCTGTACTATTGTACTATTGCAGCGTCCCAAGCCATACATTAAATGCATGTCTGCTAATTCAGAGTTTGAATACACATGAATGTTACCTTCCATTTTTAATAAATAAAACACACAACACAAAATCACTAATACAATGGATGAAAATAATTGGTTAAAATAATTAACACAAACACACGGTATCTTTACAGTTTCTTGTTTTGTTCAACAATGAAGTGAACATATGTCATCTAATAATAAATGCCCAGCTGATTATTTATTATTTAAAAATGTTGAAACAGCTGTTGTTTAAATGATTAATTATTACCAGCTGTTACCAATCAGATACTCATTCCTTATTATAAAACAGCAAAAGTTTGCTGTGTAGTGTAATACGTGAGGAGTCAATTTCAAAACCTTTTAACACATTTAGTTATCTTTGCTTACTATCCCCCCCCCTTCCCCTATGGTTGTTTTCAGAATTAAATTATCTACAATCTGCATTAGGAAAAACAATTTGTTTATTGGTCATTTAACAATGTTATTGGACATCAAACATTAAAGGTGGTATTTTTTCTATTAGATTTTTGGCAAAATTTCCTACTTTTTCTCAAAAACTGTTCACACTAAAACCTCTAGAGTGGTTTAATTTGATTTCTCAGGTGATTTTCCTTATGAATCCACCTTATTTGAGTTAAATAGTAAGAAGAAAACATTTCAGAATCACTTAATTTCACCAGGCAAACTGAAAACAAAGCAAAATCTTTCGCCAGCCATTACTCACTAATGGAGCGTTTCCGGACCTACCTTTATATACAATTTTTTTTCTTATTTTTAGCTCTAAAATCACGTCTTAAAATATTTTACCATATTTCTGACTCACCCTGTATATGAATAATAATTCATGTTTAGCCTATGTATTTTACATGTTCCAGATAAACACCGGAAACGTTTGTAGATCAGCAAGTTACGAATAAGTGGTACTATGTCTTCTGGGGTGAGTCAATTACCAATATTATTATGAAGTATTTAATGTATTTTGGTTTTGTTTGGATTTCTGTTATAACAGTTCACAACTCATTAGTTGTGTTGCTTGTTATATATTAACACCAAGTGTTTCACACAGCTCTGAGGCACATCGGGCAAACCTGATACAAAAGTGTATCACATCCATTAATATCACAATCATGCAATATTCATGTAGCCAGTTACAGTTTACTACTTTTATCTCAAGTTTTCGTATGGGACAGATCAGCAATTGTCTTTTGATTTAAAAGTTTGATGCTTTAACCGTTTGGTCGCCAAAATCTGATTGATCGGAACAATGAGGTTCAGTTTTAGAACACCAACGTCCAACTGATTGGATGCCAAGGTTAGACCATAACCGCCAATGTCTAATCGATCAGTCGTTCAGGAAAACATATATAACATTTTATTTATTAACTTTTAACTTTGTTTTGGATGTTTTGGACCTTTCCTGGTGGAAATAAGACTGCAGGTAAATAATTTTTGAGTTGAGAGTGTTGTTTACCCTATGGCAAGTGTTTGTTTTCAATGAACAAAATCATATGATGAAATTATTTTGTTTGCAGTAGAGTATGTACAGCACAAGGGAGTAAAAACCAACGTAATTTAATTTCTAGAAAAGTATCTACCATTTGTGCATTCCTAAACATATGTGTTAAACATTGACTTGAACAAATTTATAAATTATTTGTAAATATATTCCATTTATATTTTAAAAATAAGTTATTGTTGTATTTTCCTGCTGTTTTTAAGAAAATTCAAAAATAACTATTGATAGTGGAATCATGTTATGACATTGTTATCATATTATGTAATTATTGACAAAACTTATATGTTGTTGTAAAAGTAGTTATTGCAGTATTAACATGTTCTAATTTTAATGCTTTTCAAACATATATTGATAAACTATTTCTCAAAATTCTTAAATTTATTGAGATGTACTAAGTTAGCTACATAGAATGAATATGTTTGCAACAGACACATTTTTTTAGTTCTGATTTGTTGGTGTGAAATACATTTTTTATGTAAAAATATGTGTCTGTTTGGTATTATCACGTTATACAAATTTAAATAATACATTATATAGTTTTAATAATTTAACTAAATACTATCAATTTGCATAAAAACTGAGGTCAATAGCTAGTGAAACCTAATTCCTTGCATAAAGGCCAAAGCTATCTTTTGCAGGTTATATCTTTCTTTTTACACGTATGCAAGAAGATAATTTTGTATTTCCTTTTTATCATGGGAAAGTCACTTTACATATAAAACACATATAAGGGATCTTTAGGCCACTAGTCTCAAATGTCAAAATTTCAACTGCAAAAGTGTAGTTTAAATAGACTTTTCACTGAATCGATTCAAATAAAGATTTTTAAATAGTTTTAACTCTGTAAAAATAGAGGATGTCCCATACACAGAGAGTCCCATGTACGGATCTCAAAAATTTCAAATGTAACCACATGTCATATTGTACATCATTTCTTAAGATCTTTTCATCATAATCAGTTTAGAGAGGAAAATAATGGAATATCTCTATTTATTTAAAAATGCCAATTCTGTGATAAGAACCTACTCCAAAATAATTTGTTTAGCCATCATAATATAAGATTACAAATTATACATATATAGCAGTTTTTCGAAAATTATCTACCTCTGTAAGACTTACTTTTAAGAAACTATAAAAATGCCATAAGCATAAAATTTGATATGGTAATTTCATATTGCCACAACAAATTAAAGGCAATACTAACTGAACAATTTTCACGTTAAAAGTTCTTCTATTTCTCTAACTATTATTAAATTATATCAATTGAACTATATTCAGGTAAAACCAATTTGTACACTTAAATCAATACACACTTGTACAAAATATGTTTGAAGTTCTATTTCCCAAGATTAAGAAATATTATATTCAACTGAATTAGTTCGGTGTAAATGTACCCAGACGATAAAGTATTTAAATTTAGAATGCTTTGTTCCTTTACACACATATAACTTACACTCAAAATTAGGTGATTTTCTCCTCAGCTCATAATGCCAATGTGGGTGTTATTTCTGTAAGGTCAGATCAAGAACCGTATTGTATTCAAATCTACTAGGCCGGTGTAAATTTAACCATAAGTTAAGTATTTCCATTTAGAATGCTTCGTCTGAATATTTAACTCTATTAACTAGTAAATAAAATAAATTTTGCAATTTCTTAGTTAAAATCTAAGAATGTTGTTAAAGAATTGCATTTAAATCTCTGCTACAAGTCAAAGTGACTTCTTACAACAATTTAATTTTACAATAGCACTTTTATATATCTTTGAAAAACCTTACATACAGTTACTAGTGAAATCAGACGATAACTAGAGTTGCATGATTTATCTCCTTTTTTAAAAGGGTATAACTTTGAACATTATAAGATAGGTAACTTAATAATAATATATAAATAAAAATAACTTTAAAATGTATATTTTGTTTTCCTTTTTTTACTTGAAAAAATAAAGTTTCACAAACTTTTACTAACATTCCGATTTCTGATATCAGAAAGTTACCATGCAACGATTTTTTTAATTGTTTGGTTAGGAATTTTTTTAAGCAGGAAAGTTTCAATTAATGAATGAAATATAACTTTATTCTTAAATATTGTTTTTTTGGAATGGATTCTATTTCACAAGGTAGTTTCTTAAAAGAGTCAGTTCATTTTGTCCTTTCTGCAGCCAGTGTTCAAAATTGTTGCCACACTTGCATATTGCCCATGTTATAGCCACTAATCTACATTACACCCCTCAACCACAGTGGCCACATGTACCCAGGCATTCTTATTCATTATATGCTCCCGCCCAATTATATGCGCATCACCCTCATCACCTATATCCACAAGTAATTATTATTTTTATAATAACTCATTTATAAAACTAAATTACTGACTTAATTACTGAGGGAAATTATTATACACATCTAGATGTTGTTACACTGGTATAAAATTATATAGAATTCTAAAATTTGATAAAAATGTATAAGGACAATGACAAATTTCCAATGTGATTCAAAATGTACTGATCAATGGTAACTTAATCAATAATGTTTTAGGAGATGTCTTGTTAGACATCCCAGCCCCTATAAAAAATTACAAATTATTTATGCAAGTACATATTATTTAGTTATATATGAAAATAACGGTTACGTGTTTTTGTATAATGTGTTTAATTTTTAATAATTATGAATGGACTCAGATTCTCTAGGTAAGTTATCAAGTTATTTTAGGATCCCAGGTGGTGTTCCTTTAATACAATTTGGTACATGATTTCGGGCAATGATATTAGTTTTAAAAAAATTCATTGGTCCTAAGTTTTAAATACAATTGTGCTATCTGTTTGAGAGAGGTGATTCAATCGAACTTAGTAATATTGGTCCTTGCAAAACATTTCAAATTGTTACTAAACTTAAATTTTCATGAAATGAAAATAATTTTCAACTTTTGTGAAATGTTTGTTATTTTAGAGAGTTAGTTACTTATTTTACTTTACAAGTTTTATAATTTGTTTAGCAGGTAGAGCAGGCGTCTAAGAAATCTGCGCCAGAGCCAAACGATGGTGTTCAAGAACTAGCGCCACAAGTAAGTATAAACTATTTTATATGATTATTTAATTGTTCATAAGTGCATTTCAATCGCAATGATAGCTTCGAACATTTTAGACTACAAAAGGGTGGGTTCAAGGATTATCATTTATATAAAAGAACAGATATTCTATATCATTATTAGTGTTAAAAATACAGTCCAAATCAAGATGCTGTCTTGTATGATCTGTAATTGTTGTGAGTTTAATTTAAATAATAAACCAGCAGATGGAAAATCCCCCAGGATGAACAACAGTGGTGCTATTGTGGTATGTACAATAACCACTGTCCTTTAGACACTGTGTGCATAGAGCATAGTTAAGAAATACATTTGTAGGAATACCTAAGTTGCCTACAAAAATTAACCGCATAAAAGTTACCTCTATTACTTTCTCAGTTAAAGCTTATTTTCGAGAGGACATACATTGATATTCTATGTTTGGGGAAAGTTGGTCACAACTTCAAGAACAGAGGACATTTCCAGTAAATATTTTTGATAGACTATTAACAAGGATACCTCCAGCTATCCTGTAATTCCTTTTAGCATACGTATAGTGGTTTAACGCCAAAAACATATATTTGGTTTATTTCCTCATTTATTTTGTTAAGAAAATTATACCTATTAATATTCCACGACTCCATTCTAGATTTCTGTGTCAGGTTATATGCATCATATGCATATAAAACAGACATACAAGGGTATATTTAATGCAAAATCATTAACGGTTACAATAAAAAAAGCCCAAAACAGAGCCTTGAGGGACACTGCCAGTGCAGACTAGTGTGGATTGTAAGGTAGGGAGACTGTCTTCATTTTCTGTTAAATTTCTGTAAATGTTTAATTTCCTAAAAAAGAGAGAAGTACATTTACAATGGTACCACAGTGAACACATTCCTTTATATAAAACACCCTGACTCGTTTTACCAACATTTTTACGACACTGTTTACATTAATATTTTAGTGTTTTTTTTTCATTTTTATTTATTTCAGTACCAGAAAAGTATTTTCAGACTTATGAAAAAAGTTTAATAAAATAATAAACACAATAGTATTACTTCATTTAAACAAAAGCTAGGATCCTCTAACTCTGCATTCCAAGACCTTGACCACTGAGCTATTGTAGTATGATATCATTTATTGTAGATATCAGTCTATTGTACATCAATTACACATCCACAAGGACATCTTGGCAGATGCAG
Organism: Homalodisca vitripennis; assembly: GCF_021130785.1. Classification (NCBI taxonomy): domain Eukaryota; kingdom Metazoa; phylum Arthropoda; class Insecta; order Hemiptera; family Cicadellidae; genus Homalodisca; species Homalodisca vitripennis. Next base: position 95,695 of record NW_025776443.1, read on the forward strand.
TTTATTTCAGACAATCTTAACTATTACTTTTACAAATTTTACGTTATAGTAATGTGTTTATTGTATAAAGTTCAGATACTAAATTTAAAAATAAAATGAACAATGTAATCAAGAGGAGTTTGATCGATTAAGAACTACTGGTACTTTTCATGTTAATCTAACCAGTCCTTAGATTTTATGAAAAGTGTTATAACAACACTTCATAAATGAGAAAATTTTTTTCAATAATATTGATTATGTTCTAATCTCGATGGAAAATAATGATAAGGAATGACATAGTTTCGAAAATCTTACAAACTGCAAAATGTAAATGACAATTGGTATTGTTTTAGTTAAGAAAAAGTAGTCCATAAATGTTCACTTAGTTTAATATAAATTGGACCGATATATTAGAAACTTATTTTTTATATCAATGTTTATTTTTCAGAATGCATATACAAAAGGTATCAAATAACACCTTCAGTTTTTGAAGTCAAAGATAGTTGAAAGTGGGATATGGATTAATAATAGTTGGTAAAATTAAAGTTACAATTTTTAAAAACCTCAATTTGCCATATTAAAAAGTGTTGTCTCAGGTCCTTATGTGGCAGCTGTCGCGTTCATTAATCAGTATTACAGAAGAAGAAAAAACACTATATTGAGGACTATACAGTGTGCTGTGTTTAGGTTCACATACAGTTATGTTTTGTCATTTTTGGTATTAGCTTTGACTTTCATATCCATGTGTTGAATTGTTTACTTTTTGTGTAGTTAAGCTTATGCTCTATAATTTGACACCTAGAAAAGAGGTTACACGCCAGTACAGAGAATTATTTTATTCATACACTTAGGCTGATGATGGCAAATTTCTGTAATCATTTCTTACCTACAACTTTCATTGCTACTAACTTATTATGATAAAAATAAAGACTTCTTATATATAGTTCCTGACTTTCAATTGAAGCAGCTGTTTTTGATTTTGTTCAAATAATATAACTTTAAATTAGCTTCTTGCATGTAAGTTGTACAAAACAAGTAAACACATTAATTTTAGACAGTACAGAAGTTTTTAATCTCATATTTCCTATTTTACTAGCATGACGTCAATCATGGTGTTGCTGGACCGGCCAATAATAATAATTACCCCCGTCAGCCACTCCCACAGGCTCTACTTGAACCCAGGCCACCAAGGCAAGAACAAAGTTATGAACTGCCACGTCATATATTCCCAGGATACACCACATCAAGATCAGGCATATATATTTGCGCGCACCCTACTACATGCGCGCACCCTTTCAACACATCAATCCACAAGTAATTATTATTTGTATAATAACTCATTCATAAAACTGAATAACTGACTGAATTGCTGAAGGAAATTAATATACACTTCTAGATGTTGTTACACTGGTATAAAATTATATAGAAATCTAAAATTTGATAAAAATGTATAAGGACAATGACAAATTTCCAATGGGATTCAAAATGTACTGATCAATGGTAACTTACTCAATAATGTTTTAGGAGATGTCTTGTTAAACATCCCAGCCCCTATAAAAAATTACAAATTATTTATGCAAGTACTTATTATTTAGTTATATATGAAAGTAACGGTTACGTGTTTGTATAGTGTATTTAATTTTTAATAATTATGAATGGACTCAGACTTTCTAGGTAATTTATCAAGTTATTTTAGGATTCCAGGTGGTGTTCCTTTAGTACAATTTTGTACATGATTTGGGGCAATGATATTAGTTTAAAAAAATTCATTGGTCATAAGTTTTAAATACAATTGTGCTATCTGTTTGAGAGAGGGGATTCAATCGAACTTAGTAATATTGGTCCTTGCAAAACATTTCAAATTGTTACTAAACTTAAATTTTAATGAAATGAAAATAATTTTCAACTTTTGTGAAATTTTTGTTATTTTAGAGAGTTAGTTACTTATTTTACTTTACAAGTTTTATAATTTGTTTAGCAGATAGAGCAGGCGTTTAAGAATTCTGTGCCAGAGCCAAACGATGGTGTTCAAGAACCAGCACCACAAGTAAGTATAACTATTTTATATGATTATTTAATTGTTCATAAGTGCATTTCAATCGCAATGATAGCTTCGAACATTTTAGACTACAAAAGGGTGGGTTTAAGGATTATCATATATAAAAGAACAGATATTCTATATCATTATTAGTGTTAAAAATACAGTCCAAATCAAGATGCTGTCTTGTATGATCTGTAATTGTTGTGAGTTTAGTTTAAATAATAAACCAGCAGATTGAAAATGCCCCAGGATGAACAACAGTGGTGCTATTGTGGTATGTACAATAACTACTGTCCTTTAGACACTGTGTGCATAGAGCATAGTTAAGAAATACATTTGTAGGAATACTTAAGTTGCCTACAAAAATTAACCGCATAAAAAGTTACCTGTATTACTTTTTTAGTTAAAGCGTATTTTCAAGAGGACATACATTGATATTCTATGTTTGGGGAAAGTTGGTCACAATTTCAAGAACAGAGGACATTTCCAATAAATATTTTTGATAGACTATCAACAAGGATCCCTCCAGCTGTCCTTTTATTCCTTTTAGCATACGTATAGTGGTTTAACGCCAAAAAAATATATTTGGTTTATTTCCTCATTTATTTTGTTAAGAAAATTATACCTATAAATATTCCACGACTCCATTCTAGATTTCTGTGTCAGGTTATATGCATCATATGCATATAAAACAGACATACAAGGGTATATTTAATGCAAAATCATTAACGGTTACAATAAAAAAAGCCCAAAACAGAGCCTTGAGGGACACTGCCAGTGCAGACTAGTGTGGATTGTAAGGTAGGGAGACTGTCTTCATTTTCTGTTAAATTTCTGTAAATGTTTAATTTCCTAAAAAAGAGAGAAGTACATTTACAATGGTACCACAGTGAACACATTCCCTTATATAAAACACCCTGACTCGTTTTACCAACATTTTTACGACACTGTTTACATTAATATTTTAGTGTTTTTTTTTTTCATTTTTATTTATTTCAGTACCAGAAAAGTATTTTCAGACTTATGAAAAAAGTTTAATAAAATAATAAACACAATAGTATTACTTCATTTAAACAAAAGCTAGGATCCTCTGACTCTGCATTCCAAGACCTTGGCCACTGAGCTATTGTAGTATGATATCATTTATTGTAGATATCAGTCTATTGTACATGAATTACACAACCACAAGGACATCTTGGCAGATGCGGTTTATTTCAGGCAATCTTAACTATTACTTTTACAAATTTTACGTTATATTAATGTGTTTATTGTATAAAGTTCAGATACTGAATTTAAAAATAAAATTAACAATGTAATCAAGAGGACTTTGGTCGATTAAGAACTATTGGTACTTTTCTTGTTAATCTAACCAGTCCTTAGATTTTATAAACAGTCTTATAACAACACTTCGTAAATGAGAAAGTTTTTTCAATAATATTGATTATGTTCTAATCTCGATGGAAAATAATGATAAGGAATGACATGGTTTCGAAAATCTTACAAACTGCAAAATGTAAAAGACAATTGGTATTGTTTTAGGTTAGAAAAAAGTAGTCCATAAATGTTCACTTAGTTTAATATAAATTGGACCGATATATTAGAAACTTATTTTTTATATCAATGTTTATTTTTCAGAATGTATATACAAAAGGTAGCAAATAACACATTCAGTTTTTGAAGTGAAAGATAGTTGGAAGTGGGATATGGATTATTAATAGTTGGTAAAATTAAAGTTACAATTTTTAAAAACCTCAATTTGCCATATTGGAATGTGTTGTCTAAGGCCTTTGTGTGGCAGCTGTCGCGTTTATTAATCAGTATTACAGAAGAAGAAAAAACACTATATTGAGGACTATTCAGTATGCTGTGTTTATGTTCACATACAGTTATGTTTTGTAATTTTTGATGTTAGCTTTGACTTTTATGCTTTCATATCCACGTGTTGAATTGTTTACTTTTTACATGCTTAAGCTTATGCTCTATAATTTGACACCTAGACAAGAGGATACACGCCAGTACAGAGAATTATTTTATTCGTACACTTAGGCTGATGATGGCAAATTTCCGTAATCATTTCTTACCTACATGTTTCATTGCTACTAACTTATTATGATAAAAATGAAGACTTCTTATATATAGTTCCTGACTTTCAATTGAAGCAGCTGTTTTCGATTTTGTTCAAAAAATATAACTTTAAATTAGCTTGTTGCATGTAAGTTGTACAAAACAAGTAAACACATTAATTTTAGACAGTACAGAAGTTTTTAATCTCATATTTCCTATTTTAACAGCATGACGTCAATCATGGTGTTGCTGGACCGGCCAATAATAATAATTACCCCCGTCAGCCACTCCCATAGGCGCTACTTGTACCCAGGCCAATAAGGCAAGAACAAAATTATGAACTGCCACGTCATATATTCCCAGGATACACCACACCAGGATCAGGCATATATTTGCGCGCACCCTTTCAACACATCAATCAACAAGTAATTATTATTTTTATAATAACTCATTCATAAAACTGAATAACTGACTGAATTACTTAAGGAAATTAATATACACTTCTAGATGTTGTTACAATAGTATAAAATTATATAGAATTCTAAAATTTGATAAAAAAGTATAAGGACAACGACAAATAGCCAATGTGATTCAAAATGTACTGATCAATGGTAACTTACTCAATAATGTTTTAGGAGATGTCTTGTTAGACATCCCAGCCCCTATAAAAAATTACAAATTATTTATGCAAGTAAATATTATTTAGATATATATGAAAATAACGGTTACGTGTTTTTGTATAATGTGTTTAATTTTTAATAATTATGAATGGACTCAGATTCTCTAGGTAAGTTATCAAGTTATTTTAGGATCCCAGGTGGTGTTCCTTTAGTACAATTTATTACATGATTTGGGGCAATGATAATAGTTTAAAAAAATTCATTGGTCCTAAGTTTTAAATACAATTGTGCTATCTGTTTGAGAGAGGTGATTCAATCGAACTTAGTAATATTGGTCCTTGCAAAACATTTCAAATTGTTACTAAACTTAAATTTTCATGAAATGAAAATAATTTTCAACTTTTGTGAAATGTTTGTTATTTTAGAGAGTTAGTTACTTATTTTACTTTACAAGTTTTATAATTTGTTTAGCAGGTAGAGCAGGCGTCTAAGAATTCTGCGCCAGAGCCAAACGATGGTGTTCAAGAACCAGCGCCTCAAGTAAGTAACTATTTTATATGATTATTTAATTGTTCATAAGTGCATTTCAATCGCAATGACAGCTTCGAACATTTTAGACTACAAAAGGGTGGGTTCAAGGATTATCATTTATATAAAAGAACAGATATTCTATATCATTATTAGTGTTAAAAATACAGTCCAAATCAAGATGCTGTCTTGTATGATCTGTAATTGTTGTGAGTTTAGTTTAAATAATAAACCAGCAGATTAAAAATCCCCCAGGATGAACAACAGTGGTGCTATTGTGATATGTACAATAACCACTGTCCTATAGACACTGTGTGCATAGAGCATAGTTAAGAAATACATTTGTAGGAATACCTAAGTTGCCTACAAAAATTAACCGCATAAAAAGTTACCTCTATTACTTTCTCAGTTACAACGTGTTTTCAAGAGGACATACATTGATATTCTATGTTTGGGGAAAGTTGGTCACAATTTCAAGAACAGAGGACATTTCCAGTAAATATTTTTGATAGACTATCAACAAGGATACCTCCAGCTATCCTGTAATTCCTTTTAGCATACGTATAGTGGTTTAAACGCCAAAAAAATATATTTGGTTTATTTCCTCCTTTACTTTGTTAAGAAAATTATACCTATTAATATTCCACGACTCCATTCTAGATTTCTGTGTCAGGTTATATGCATCATATGCATATAAAACAGACATACAAGGGTATATTTAATGCAAAATCATTAACGGTTACAATAAAAAAAGCCCAAAACAGAGCCTTGAGGGACACTGCCAGTGCAGACTAGTGTGGATTGTAAGGTAGGGAGACTGTATTCATTTTCTGTTAAATTTCTGTAAATGTTTAATTTCCTAAAAAAGAGAGAAGTACATTTACAATGGTACCACAGTGAACACATTCCTTTATATAAAACACCCTGACTCGTTTTACCAACATTTTTACGACACTGTTTACATTAATATTTTAGTGTTTTTTTTTTCATTTTTATTTATTTCAGTACCAGAAAAGTATTTTCAGACTTATGAAAAAAGTTTAATAAAATAATAAACACAATAGTATTACTTCATTTAAACAAAAGCTAGGATCCTCTAACTCTGCATTCCAAGACCTTGACCACTGAGCTATTGTAGTATGATATCATTTATTGTAGATATCAGTCTATTGTACATCAATTACACATCCACAAGGACATCTTGGCAGATGCAGTTAATTTCAGACAATCTTAACTATTACTTTTACAAATTTTACGTTATAGTAATGTGTTTATTGTATAAAGTTCAGATACTAAATTAAAAAATAAAATGAACAATGTAATCAAGAGGAGTTTGATCGATTAAGAACTACTGGTACTTTTCATGTTAATCTAACCAGTCCTTAGATTTTATGAAAAGTGTTATAACAACACTTCATAAATGAGAAAATTTTTTTCAATAATATTGATTATGTTCTAATCTCGATGGAAAATAATGATAAGGAATGACATAGTTTCGAAAATCTTACAAACTGCAAAATGTAAATGACAATTGGTATTGTTTTAGTTAAGAAAAAGTAGTCCATAAATGTTCACTTAGTTTAATATAAATTGGACCGATATATTAGAAACTTATTTTTTATATCAATGTTTATTTTTCAGAATGCATATACAAAAGGTATCAAATAACACCTTCAGTTTTTGAAGTCAAAGATAGTTGAAAGTGGGATATGGATTAATAATAGTTGGTAAAATTAAAGTTACAATTTTTAAAAACCTCAATTTGCCATATTAAAAAGTGTTGTCTCAGGTCCTTATGTGGCAGCTGTCGCGTTCATTAATCAGTATTACAGAAGAAGAAAAAACACTATATTGAGGACTATACAGTGTGCTGTGTTTAGGTTCACATACAGTTATGTTTTGTCATTTTTGGTATTAGCTTTGACTTTCATATCCATGTGTTGAATTGTTTACTTTTTGTGTAGTTAAGCTTATGCTCTATAATTTGACACCTAGAAAAGAGGTTACACGCCAGTACAGAGAATTATTTTATTCATACACTTAGGCTGATGATGGCAAATTTCTGTAATCATTTCTTACCTACAACTTTCATTGCTACTAACTTATTATGATAAAAATAAAGACTTCTTATATATAGTTATTGACTTTCAATTGAAGCAGCTGTTTTTGATTTTGTTCAAATAATATAACTTTAAATTAGCTACTTGCATGTAAGTTGTACAAAACAAGTAAACACATTAATTTTAGACAGTACAGAAGTTTTTAATCTCATATTTCCTATTTTACTAGCATGACGTCAATCATGGTGTTGCTGGACCGGCCAATAATAATAATTACCCCCGTCAGCCACTCCCACAGGCGCTACTTGAACCCAGGCCACCAAGGCAAGAACAAAGTTATGAACTGCCACGTCATATATTCCCAGGATACACCACATCAAGATCAGGCATATATATTTGCGCGCACCCTACTACATGCGCGCACCCTTTCAACACATCAATCCACAAGTAATTATTATTTGTATAATAACTCATTCATAAAACTGAATAACTGACTGAATTGCTGAAGGAAATTAATATACACTTCTAGATGTTGTTACACTGGTATAAAATTATATAGAAATCTAAAATTTGATAAAAATGTATAAGGACAATGACAAATTTCCAATGTGATTCAAAATGTACTGATCAATGGTAACTTACTCAATAATGTTTTAGGAGATGTCTTGTTAAACATCCCAGCCCCTATAAAAAATTACAAATTATTTATGCAAGTACTTATTATTTAGTTATATATGAAAGTAACGGTTACGTGTTTGTATAGTGTATTTAATTTTTAATAATTATGAATGGACTCAGACTTTCTAGGTAATTTATCAAGTTATTTTAGGATTCCAGGTGGTGTTCCTTTAGTACAATTTTGTACATGATTTGGGGCAATGATATTAGTTTAAAAAAATTCATTGGTCATAAGTTTTAAATACAATTGTGCTATCTGTTTGAGAGAGGGGATTCAATCGAACTTAGTAATATTGGTCCTTGCAAAACATTTCAAATTGTTACTAAACTTAAATTTTAATGAAATGAAAATAATTTTCAACTTTTGTGAAATTTTTGTTATTTTAGAGAGTTAGTTACTTATTTTACTTTACAAGTTTTATAATTTGTTTAGCAGATAGAGCAGGCGTTTAAGAATTCTGTGCCAGAGCCAAACGATGGTGTTCAAGAACCAGCACCACAAGTAAGTATAACTATTTTATATGATTATTTAATTGTTCATAAGTGCATTTCAATCGCAATGATAGCTTCGAACATTTTAGACTACAAAAGGGTGGGTTTAAGGATTATCATATATAAAAGAACAGATATTCTATATCATTATTAGTGTTAAAAATACAGTCCAAATCAAGATGCTGTCTTGTATGATCTGTAATTGTTGTGAGTTTAGTTTAAATAATAAACCAGCAGATTGAAAATCCCCCAGGATGAACAACAGTGGTGCTATTGTGGTATGTACAATAACTACTGTCCTTTAGACACTGTGTGCATAGAGCATAGTTAAGAAATACATTTGTAGGAATACTTAAGTTGCCTACAAAAATTAACTGCATAAAAAGTTACCTGTATTACTTTTTTAGTTAAAGCGTATTTTCAAGAGGACACACATTGATATTCTATGTTTGGGGAAAGTTGGTCACAATTTCAAGAACAGAGGACATTTCCAATAAATATTTTTGATAGACTATCAACAAGGATCCCTCCAGCTATCCTGTAATTCCTTTTAGCATACGTATAGTGGTTTAACGCCAAAAAAATATATTTGGTTTATTTCCTCATTTATTTTGTTAAGAAAATTATACCTATTAATATTCCACGACTCCATTCTAGATTTCTGTGTCAGGTTATATGCATCATATGCATATAAAACAGACATACAAGGGTATATTTAATGCAAAATCATTAACGGTTACAATAAAAAAAGCCCAAAACAGAGCCTTGAGGGACACTGCCAGTGCAGACTAGTGTGGATTGTAAGGTAGGGAGACTGTCTTCATTTTCTGTTAGATTTCTGTAAATTTTTTAATTTCCTAAAATAGAGAGAAGTACATTTACAATGGTACCACAGTGAACACATTCCTTTATATAAAACACCCTGACTCGTTTTACCATCATTTTTACAGCACTGTTTACATTAATATTTTAGTGTTTTTTTTTCATTTTTATTTATTTCAGTACCAGAAAAGTATTTTCAGAATTATGAAAAAAGTTTTATAAAATAATAAACACAATAATATTATTTTTTTTTAACAAAAGCTATGATCTTAATAAAAAAGACATTTTTTGTATACTTCCGCATAAAATTTATTAAAATAGCGCTTTTGCCGGTTAAGGCATCATCAGTTTGACATTGTTTGCAGAAAAAAACATATGTGTAAAATAGAGTAAACATATGATAAAATAGAATAAAATTTAAAACTAACTGTAATGACCAAAAACTAATAAATTATAAAAGAATTATGTAGAAAAATATGGTTTGCAATTCATAATTTTGGAATGGATTTCTTTTTTCAATAATGGTAGAAAAATATCACTGAAATTTACGGAAGGTTGGGAAGTACAATTATCTTTTAAAACTGTCATACACGCACTTTCAATTTTATTTCTTTTAGTCCAGGAAGATTCTTTAAACACTACACTAGACGATTCAAAATTTATATGATGATTTTCCTTTACTGCATGTTCAACTAATTTAGATTTTTCAATGTTTTCTTTTTTATAATTATAAATATGTTCTTTTACCCTAATTTCCACAGGTCTTGATTTTTGGCTGATATACGTCTTGTTGCAACCACAGTCAATTTTATATATCGCATTCTTGGTTTCTTGATGTTTGTTTTTCGGTTTTAATTTTGTTAAGTAGCTTCTTATATTATTTTGGGACTTAAAAACAGTGCGGATGTTAAATTTATAATTTATCCTAGGAATTTTTTCTGATGTTCCTTTTACATAAGGAATAGTTACGGTAGTGAGATATTTAGGATTGTCTGTTTTGGTAATTTGCTTGCAACTTTTGATTTTAGCCTTAGCTCGTTTAATAATTGATGGAGGGTAGTTGTTTTTAATCAAAAGTTCTGTAGTATAATTTTCTCCTAAAATTTTATCTTTGTTATCAGTTACCAAATTATTAATCTTCTGGAACAAATTTTGTACTAATCAAATTTTTACATGTTGAGGATGATTTGAATTATAATTAAGGTACTGTCCACTGAAAGTCTTCTTATAAAATAATGTTGTTTTAATTGTGTTTTCTATTGTTTTTGTTACAAAAATATCAAGAAATGGAATTTCACTCTTAACCTCATTTTCAATAGTAAAATTCATCGATGGTCTAATTGAATTGATGTGTTTTAAAAACTTGTCTTGGATGTTAATTTTATTTTCCCATACACAAAAGACATCATCAACATACCGTAACCAAATTTTGGGTTTAATACTCCAATTTTCAAAAGCAATGTCTTCAAAGTGGTCCATAAATATGTTGCTAATTATTGGGCTGAGAACACCACCCATAGGTAAACCGGATACTTGATTGTAAAATCTATATTTTAACTGAAAATAGTTGTGGTAAACACATACAGTAAGAAGTTCCATTACACAGTTAATAGATAATGTTGTTCTCATACTGAAGTTGTTATCATTAGAAAGTCGTTGTCTAATCAGACACAAAGCTTCAGAGACAGGTACATTTGTAAACAGACTATTTACGTCGTAGCTGACCACAATATCACTGTAATCAATATTAATATTTTTTATTTTATTGATAAAATCTTTTGAATTCTTGATGTAAGAATTAGCTTGTCCAAATAATGGACTAATAATAGGTAACAAAAAATGTGTATGACAAGAAAATAGGTAAAAAAGTGTATGGACAGTTTTAAAAGATAATTGTATTTCCCAACCTTCCGTAAATTTCAGTGATATTTTTCTCCCATTAGTGAAAAAAGAAATCCATTCTAAAATTATGAATTGCATATTTTTCTACATAATTCTTTTATAATTTATTAGTTTTTGGTCATTACAGTTAGTTTTAAATTTTATTCTATTTTATCATACGTTTATTCTATTTTACACATATGTTTTTTCTGTAAACAATGTCAAACTGATGATGCCTTAACCGGCGAAAGCGCTATTTTAATAAATTTTATGTGGAAGTATACAAAAAATGTCTTTTCCATTAAAACCAACTTACTTCCACCAAGGATACAAAGCAGAAAAAGCTACGATCCTCTGACTCTTCATTCCAAGACCTTAGCCACTGAGCTATTGTAGTATGATATCATTTATTGTAGATAATGGTCTATTGTACATCAATTTCACAACCACAAGGACATCTTGGCAGATGCGGTTTATTTCAGGCAATCTTAACTATTACTTTTACAAATTTTACGTTATACTAATGTGATTATTGTATAAAGTTCAGATACTGAATTTAAAAATAAAATGAACAATGTAATCAAGAGGAGTTTGGTCGATTAAGAACTACTGGTACTTTTCTTGTTAATCTAACCAGTCCTTAGATTTTATGAAAAGTGTTATAACAACACTTCGTAAATGAGAAAATTTTTTCTATAATATTGATTATGTTCTAATCTCGATGGAAAATAATGATAAGGAATGACATAGTTTCGAAAATCTTACAAACTGCAAAATGTAAAAGACAATTGGTATTGTTTTAGGTTAGAAAAAGTAGTCCATAAATGTTCAGTTAGTTTAATATAAATTGGACCAATATATTAGAAAGTTATTTTTTATATCAATGTTTATTTTTCAGAATGTATATACAAAAGGTATCAAATAACACATTCAGTTTTTTAAGTCAAAGATAGTTGGAAGTGGGATATGGATTAATAATAGTTGGTAAAAATTAAAGTTACAATTTTTAAAAACCTCAATTCGCCATATAGAAAAGCACTAAGGTCACAGTAAATGTCAACACAGTGATCTATTGTGTCTTCATATTTGGTGGAATTTCTGAAGAATGGTGACAATAAACATCTATTAGACAGTAAATATTCTACAACTAAGTAAGAAAGTATACTTCTAGTAAGTAATTTTGTATAGCTATACTTACATTTTCCATCTAAACTCACTTAAATGAAACAAGTCTCCAAACAATGAAAAACCCACATGGTTTTTGTGACAGTTTTTTGTCTGCCTGAGTGAAGAAGAATAGACACATTCAACTGATTGCAATAGTATCAAAACATCAATATAACTTTCAAAACTTAATGGTGCACACTTTTAAATGAATAACTTTTAAAGAAAAATTAAACTGTCATAGTAAAATAAAATATGACTGGAACAAAAAGGAAATACTACGTTAGTCAGTTGGAGATCAAATAGTGACGTATTGGAACAGCTGTGCAGACCAGTCTAGATCACATCCAACAACCTGACAATCAGGATGGCCTTGACTGACCTTGTCTTGTTACCTAACTGATAAGACTGTCTGACTCATTACTCACACACTGGTCTCATAAATCACTGCCTGGAGGGCTTGACTTGTGGGTTGCTTACATGCTGACCCAACCATATTGGGAAAGTACTTAGTAAATTATTAAATAAAACACTGTGCAAATCAATTAATATTAATTAATACTTCTACTACCAATCATTAACCACTCTTTAAAAAATTATAATCAAGCTACACAACATTAGTCAACAACTCCTTTCAACTTGCAGATGCAATGGTAGCGCAACTAAGTACTGAACACTGCCTATATCTGACAATGACAGGAGAAGCTGTACATCATTGGCACTGCCTGTACTACTGCAACTAACTGGGCACTTGATTAATAACAAAATTCGCAATTTTACTTCGTAATACCTCGCAAACACTTCGCAATTTTAAATATTGACAGTAACAAAAGCTACTCAAAACAACATGACCACAAAAGAAATGTTTCGCGTCGGTGAAATTATTTTTGCCAAAGTAAAAGGCTATGCACACTGGCCTGCAATTATCAATAGTATAGAAGACAGTATGAACAACAAGACAGTACGATACAATGTAACCTTTTTTGGCACAAACGAGGCTGGAACAATTAAACAGATAGATATTTTCAAATACATAGAAAATATTGAAAAATATGGGAAGCCTAAGACAAAAAACTGCAGAAATTTTGAATTTAACAATGCTCTTATTGAGGCAGAAAGATGTTTAAATCTGAACTCCTCTCCTCGCTGCAACACCAAAATTGAGGAACTGCGAGAAAAAATCCTTAACCTTGCTGCAGAAGACGATCTGGATCACGACACCTCACTCACATTAGCGGCTGAGGTGGGCAATGCGCTGCTCACTGAAAACACTTTACTCAAGCAACAACTACATGACCTAAAACACAGAAATCTGAATCTCAGGTGGAACTAGAAGACAAACTAAAACTGTCAGAAGAAATCACTGGAGAATTTAAAGGAAAAATCAGCATGTTGGAAAGGGAAGTGGAATTTATAAGAACCAAGCTAAAAAGTGAATGTAAACTTAAAGAAGACATTATTCAACAATCCGAAAACGAAAAATGCGGCCTCACAACACAAATAAACAATGTACTCTCAACCAACTCAGACCTTCGGAACCAAATAAAAAAACTTGAAGCTGAAATGAATGACAAATCTTTGTTAATCAATTCCCTTAATGAGACAAACTATCAACTGGAAAGAAACAAGCACACTATAGAAGTGGAACTAGAAGAAAATAAGTCCCTTCTCAAAGAAGTCACTTCAAATTATAAAGAAACCTTAACCAAAATATTTGAGCAAGAATCAACTGCAAGAAGACACCTCAAACATCTTGAAAATATACTTGAGGTAGCAAACCTCCAACCCCCTTCAAAATTCCCTCATGAAACAAAGCACCAAATGATTACTCAAAAAAACAAGCACCTTTATAGCACCTCACTTCAAGTTGAAAAGAATAAAATACTACAGCTACAATGTCCTACACTTGAAAAAGAGTTAGCTCAAGAAAACCTATTCAGTAAAAGCAATGCGCCTCTAAACAAACAATGTTGCGCGGCTCCTGAAGTTGAACATGTTAAGGAGGGAAATGGTCAAACTCTAACTACAAATATTGTTTTTTACAACAACAGAGGGAACCAACCAGTCACCAGTGAACAGCCTCTCCGAGCAAAACAAACCTTCCCCTATGTGGGTATCCATGTGCCATTAAAGCCCAGGAAAAACTTCCACCAGCCTCTGCAAAGATACGGGGCCCTAAAGAAACTCTTGAGGACTTCTACACCAAGAATATTCCTATGTATCAAACACTAGCTAAAAGCGATCAAATGGTGCTAACAAAAACAGTCCTACCCCTGCAGACAACGTCTCCTCCCTTGAAGTGGCAAATGGAGCACAAGACAAGTATTTTTTAGCCTCACCTCTCCTGAAATGGACCAAACACAAAAGAAAGTACAAATCAAAACAGTACAAAAACTCAAGCCTCCGCCGTCAACCCAACTCACTGTGTTCCACCAAAACATCAGAAAGCTAGTCAATAAGAGGGACAGACTAAACCACCTTTTGCATGAAATTTCCCCTGATATACTTGTACTTACAGAACATGGCCTAACAAGTGAAAACCTTATAAACACAACTCTGCCCGGATACAATCTCACAGCTGATTTCTGCAGAAAAAACCATGATTATGGGGGTGTTGCTATATTTTTGAAGGAAGGCTTCACTGTAGATAGTGATCCTCAATTTTTCCATGACAAAAGTGAAGAGCTCATCTGTGAAATAGCAGTAGGAACCTTTAAGATTAACAAGTGCCAACTACACATAGTTGGAATAATATATCGACCACCTCAGGGAAATCTAAAAGAAGGTCTACAAATGATCTCTAATATTCTGGAAGATATCAAGCCTCATAAAAATAGAATCCTTCTTATTGGAGATATAAATATTGACAATCTTGCCAAAAACAACGCTAATGATAGACTAGAAGAAACTCTAGCTCTTCATGACATTAAACGATTGTCTATACCTTCCTCCAGAGTCACTCAACACACTGCTAGTTCTATTGACTGTGTATGTACAAATTTTCCTTCCGACAACATTAAAGTAGACACTCTCAATACTGGACTATCCGACCACAAGGGACAACTGTGTGCTTTACAACTAACAACTAATAATAAGCAGACGCCAAGCCAGTTTAAAAGGTGTATAAATCCCCAGACCATGGCATCGCTCAAATTAAGACTGTCAGAGTGTAACTGGAGTGATGTATACAGTGCACAGTCACCCGAAGATGCATACAACGCATTGATGGGAGTAGTAGCAATGGAGATGAATGCCACATGTCCCATAAAGAAAACCAGGAATAAACTCAAAAAAAACCTTTCTGACTATAGTGATGAGAGAGCAAATGAGCTTAAAGAAAATTACCTCAAATCATTACGTACATACGAGATGACCGGGCAGCAAGAAGACAAAGATATAATGACACACAATAAGAAGCGCTATGACCTTAGACTAAGAGAGGTAAGACAAGAAGCTACTAACAAACATATTCGTCAGGCAAAACAACAAATCCAAAGCTATATGGGAGGTCATAAACAGCGAGAAAACATCCAAGAGGGGTCAGAAAGCAAAACAGCAATTTCAGCTGACTACAGCAGAAGGAGAGATTAACGACCCACTGGAAGTTGCTGAAAAATTCAACAACTACTTCTGCAGCATCGCTGAAGAAACTCTGAGGACAGCTGGTTACACGACACCACAGACCTTACCAACGCCAAGCCTGGAGCCAGTACAACAGACTCTGACACTCACCCCCACTACTCCTCTAGAAGTCAAAGAAATAATCGGGAGCTTAAAGAACAGGGGCTCATGTGGGCTGGATGACATATCATCAACACTGACCAAGTACTGTGGTGATATCTTTGCCCCTTTATTAGCAGAAGTGATAAACAAATCTTTTGCATTTGGTATTTTTCCCGCTGCAATGAAAATTGCTAAGGTATACCCAAAACTAAAAAAAGGATCCTCAACCGAAATGAGTAATTACCGTCCCATTTCTAACCTCCCAACTTTTTCAAAAATTGTTGAGAAAATCGTTTTAAGGAGACTCCTGGACCATTTAAATAAATTCAACCTTCTCCCTGAAAATCAGCATGGCTTTATGAAGGGGAGATCAACCACCACCGCCCTAATTGCTCTTTTTGGATATATCATAGACCAAATTGATAACAACAAGTACACCACAGCTATACTTCTTGACTACAGTAAGGCCTTTGATTGCCTGGGACATCAAATTATTCTGAACAAACTCAAGAACCTAGGAATAGAGGGTATCACGCTTTGCTGGTTTAAGAGCTATCTTGAAGGACGATCCCAACTGGTTGAGGTAAAGCACACATCAAGACACGTAACCCAGACTGTCAGGTCAAAGTGTCTCCCTACTACAAGGGGAGTCCCACAAGGCTCAGTGTTAGGTCCGGTACTGTTCATCCTTTTAACATACGACTTCCCCAACTACATCAATGACTACAGTACTGCAGTCATGTACGCCGACGATACTACCTTACTTTGCAAAGGTAACACAGCTGAAGAACTTAGTGTAAATGCGTACATATCCTTAAATATGACATATGACTACTGTGCATCAAATGACCTAGCAGCAAACCCACAAAAGACAAAGCAGATAAATTTTGGGAGGAGGAGAGGGCAAATCCCAGTTCTACCTGATGTCTCCCTCGAAGAAGAAAGCAAACTATTGGGCCTCACACTAGATGCAAACCTGACCTGGGGACCACACATAAATGAGCTGTGCAAAAAACTGAACTCTGCTGTCTATGTGGTGAGAAGACTAAAACAGATAAGCTCCACAGATGTAGCTAAGGTAGCATACCACTCACTTCTGGAGACTCACCTTAGGTATGGGATTGCAATATGGGGGGCCACCTCTGTTGCAAATCTAAACAGAGTGCTCATTATTCAGAAAACAGCAATAAGATCGCTAGCTGAAATAGATTGGCAAGCAAGCTGCAGAGAAGCTTTCAAGCAGCTAAAAATTAAAACCGTCATTGCTTTCTACATCCAAGAAGTGATACTTCTGGTTGATAAAAATGGTCTTTCCAGAGAAACTAAAAGCCATAGCCATAACACCAGAAGCACATCAAGAATCCCTATTCCACGACACAGAACAATGCTTTTTGAAAAGAAACCAACCTACATCGGGACAAAACTGTACAATCTTCTGCCGGATGACATCAGAGCACTAACGGGAGCTGCCCTGGGACACAGACTGGACACCTGGCTAACGGATCAACCCTTGTACTCTATTCAAGAATTCTACACTCGGAGCATAGCCTGACACCATTGTATTGCATTGTATTATAACATTCTATGTAATTGACGCCATTACTTTTCTTGACGAAAATGTAAATAAAGATTTATTGATTGATTGATTGTCTCAGGTCCTTGTGTGGCAGCTGTCGCGTTTATTAATCAGTATTACAGAAGAAGAAACACTATATATTGAGGACTATACAGTGTGCTGTTTTTAGGTTCACATACAGTTATGTTTTGTCATTTTTTATGTTAGCTTTGACTTTCATATCCATGTGTTGAACTGTTTACTTTTTGCGTGGTTAAGCTTATGATCTATAATTTAACACCTAGAAAAGAGGTTACACGCCAGTACAGAGAATTATTTTATTCATACACATAGGCTGTTGATGGCAAATTTCTGTAATCATTTCTTTCCTACATCTTTCATTGCTACTGACTTATTATGATAAAAATAAAGACTTATATATAGTTCCTGACTTTCAATTGAAGCAGCTGTTTTCGATTTTGTTTAAAAAATATAACTTTAAATTAGCTTGTTGCATGTAAGTTGTACAAAACAAGTAAACACATTAATTTTAGACAGTACAGAAGTTTTTAATCTCATATTTCCTATTTTAACAGCATGACGTCAATCATGGTGTTGCTGGACCGGCCAATAATAATAATTACCCCCGTCAGCCACTCCCACAGGCGCTACTTGTACCCAGGCCACCAAGGCAAGAACAAAGTTATGAACTGCCACGTCATATATTCCCAGGATACACCACACCAGGATCAGGCATATATTTGCGCGCACCCAACTACATGCGCGCACCCTTTCAACACATCAATCCACAAGTAATTATTATTTTTATAATAACTCATTCATAAAACTGAATAACTGACTGAATTACTGAAGGAAATTAATATACACTTCTAGATGTTGTTACACTGGTATAAAATTATATAGCATTCTAAAATTTACTAAAAATGTATAAGGACAATGACAAATTTCCAATGTGATTCAAAATGTACTGATCAATGGTAACTTACTCAATAATGTTTTAGGAGATGTTTTGTTAGACATCCCAGCCCCTATAAAAAAATTACAAATTATTTATGCAAGTACATATTATTTAGTTATATATGAAAATAACGGTTACGTGTTTGTATAATGTGTTTAATTTTTAATAATTATGAATGGATTCAGATTCTCTAGGTAAGTTATCAAGTTATTTTAGGATCCCAGGTGGTGTTCCTTTAGTACAATTTGGTACATGATTTGGGGCAATGATATTAGTTTAAAAAAATTCATTGGTCATAAGTTTTAAATAAAATTGTGCTATCTGTTTGAGAAAGGGGAATCTGACCTCAATCGAACTTAGTAATATTGTTCCTTGTAAAACATTTCAAATTGTTACTAAACTTAAATTTTCATAAAATGAAAATAATTTTCAACTTTTGTGAAATGTTTGTTATTTTAGAGAGTTAGTTACTTATTTTACTTTGCAAGTTTTATAATTTGTTTAGCAGGTAGAGCAGGTGTCTAAGAATTCTGCGCCAGAGCCAAACAATGGTGTTCAAGAACCTGCGCCGCAAGTAAGTATAACTATTTGATTTGATTATGTAATTGTTCATAAGTGCATTTCAATCGCAATGATAGCTTAGAACATTTTAGACTACAAAAGGGTGGGTTTAAGGATTATCATATATAAAAGAACAGATATTCTATATCATTATTAGTGTTAAAAATACAGTCCAAATCAAGATGCTGTCTTGTATGATCTGTAATTGTTGTGATAGTTTAAATAATAAACCAAGCAGATGGAAAATCCCCCAGGATGAACAACAGTGGTGCTATTGTGGTATGTACAACAACCACTGTCCTTTAGACACTGTGTGCATAGAGCATAGTTGAGTAATTCATTTCTAGGAATACCTAAGTTGCCTACAAAAATTAACCGCATGAAAAGTTACCTCTATTACTTTCTCAGTTAAAGCGTATTTTCAAGAGGACACACATTGATATTCTATGTTTGAGGAAAGTGTGGTCACAATTTGAAGAATAGAGGACATTTCTAATAAAAAAATATATATTTGGTTTTTTTCCTCATTTATATTTTCTAGAAAATTATACCTGTTTATGTTCCACGATTCCATTCTTGATTTCTGTGTCGGGTTGTACGTATCATATGCATATAAAACAGACATACAAGAGTATATTCAATGCAAAATCATTAATGGTTACAATAAAAAAGCCCAAAACAGAGCTTTGAGGGACACTGCCAGTGCAGGCTAGACTAAGGTAGGGAGGGAGACTGTCTTCATTTTCTGTTAGATTACTGTAAATTTTTAAATTTCCTAAAATAGTGCATTTACAATGGTACCACAGTGAACACATTCCTTTATATAAAACACCCTTACTCGTTTTACCAACATTTTTACGGCACTGTTTACATCAATATTTTAGTGTTTATTTTTCACATCAATGTTTATTTTCAGAATGTATATACAAAATGTATCTAATACTGACAACACTAAATTATATTAATTCCAAACTAATTATCCCAGCTTAATTTAGCCTTGTACCAACACTAACAGCTTAAAACATTGTAGTTTAATTGTAATATATAGGAAGTAATTAATCTTATCTCTTAACATTGTATACAATAACATTGGACTTTCCTTAAAATACAACCTTAAAAAAATAAAATGTGATATATTGTTAAATACTTAAGACAGGTTAATTAAAGTGACAAATAGTATTTCCTTCTTTTGGATGCTTCTCTAAATGTTTTTACCAACTAATTCAAGTAATTTTTATAGATTTTTACAAGATATAAACCAAACTCCTTTTTATAAGGACGTTTTCTCTCAAGAAAGTATTCGTACAATTACTCTTTTATAAAACATTCAAAAACCTTACATATAGGTAGTAGTAAAATTGGAGGATAACTAGAGGAACATTATTTATCTCCTTTAATGAAAACCGGTATAACTTCGACCACTTAAGAATATTTTGAAAAATACTCTGCTCAAGCATCAAGTTAAAAAAAGAGTTAAGGGCTCAAGAATAATATATTATTTACCTATATTATCCCCCAGTTTTTTGGAGAAACCATGAACATCTTCACTTTGCGATCAGCTCAATTTAGAGACACATTTAAGCACATCATTGGAACATATCTGCTTCCAATGGAAAACATTATTTCCAGTATTTAAATTAAATATTTTTGATTAAATAACAAACACATAACCAACTCATAGCAGACTTATAATTACTCAATTTAGTAGTTGCTCCTTATGTGATTACGGAATTAATAAAATAGTGATAAAAAATAACACAGTCAACTTTTGTTTCCTCTTTTACTAGATTTAATCTACCATTTACCTTAATATCATTCCAAGCCGCTTTATCCCTGTTTTTTTCAAACTAACAATATAATTTTCTTAAAATTCTGACTTAGCTTGTATTTTTTTAGCCTTGTTAAGTCTTTTTTAAACCTTCCCCATTATAAATAGTGCTATAGATTAATATAAACTAATCATACCAGAGTGTTGTGACACGCATAAGTCAGGAATAACAACAACCATGTATACACAACTCTTGAACATGCACTTTATAAACTCAAAAGATATAAACTTAAAAATAAACTAAAGAATCACATCATAAGTCTGCACTTAATGATCAACCACAGAGAAGTGACCAGAAACAACAGAAAATGGTGATTGTCACAGCAGAAACAAGATTCAAGCCAAAATTGGACTGGGCTTTCTTATCATTGCTCAAATATAGATGAACTTCTCGAAACTAAACTGTGACTCTGCATTGGTTTATAACAAATGTTTAATCTGTTAGACACTTTACGTTTCCTTGTTAGTTAATTTTTCAGAATTGGCAACCAAATTGGCCTAATTTCGACTGATAGTTTACTGATTAGTTGATCTGCTAATTTATTGTATGAAGCTCCTTTTAAAAAAATGAGCTTCTTCAATGTTTTATATTGGATTTGTCCCAAATCGCAAGATAGTTTCTTTTTGTTGTATCCTAACGTTCAATGGTATTTTTGTTTTGCCTACCTATCCACTATAAGAATGACATTTTATAGCGTAAATACAGTTTTTGGGATCCTGTGTGTCACTTTTTCATTTTGTTTTTACAAGACTTTGTTTGATAGTGTTGTGTGTTTTAAACATAATTCTAATATACTTTCTACCTATTCTTTTAATTTTTGCCCAATAATCCCGGCACATAAGGGATATTCAGAAAAATCCTTTTTCCTTCAGAATCCTTCTATCATCAAAAACAAACTTCAAACAACCTTTCATAATTAAATAAACTTTGTAATAATAAAATTAAATTACTTATTTAATTATGAGACCATACAGGGGATATATGGACAGCTGAGCAATATTATATTGTGCAGTGCAGTTTGCTGTCTGAATCACTGTATTGGAGTAATTAAAATGTGTTATTAAAATAATTAACCTTTGAGATGTCAATACATACATATCTTAACCACCACATAACTCTATGGTGATGTCACAGACAAACAACTACAGTATTTCTGATTTTAATTTTAAATCAAAATAAACATTTTAAATAACATAAGAGACAAGAGAATGTTCTCTTACTGCCAAATCGTCTATAGTATTTTACGAAGATACTACTTTATATTACCAGTATATATTAGCTCAAGTCGGTAAAGTACAGCAAATTGATCTAAGTATTTTGACATACAGTCACACAAATCTATTCAAGTATTATGAGCGGGAGAGGGACAAGTAAGACAACTGACTCAGTAAACCAAACACGTTTGATTTTTCTGTATGTGTATTTAAGGACTTTCTAATTTACAACTATGCACTGAAAATTAACCATTATGCAAATAATTAGTTGAATTTAAAGCTTTATGAGGGTTCTTATAATTATTTATTGTTTATCTATTGTGATACAAATAGTTTTGCTTTCACAGGTTCATGAAGATAATGGCAGAAAAGATACTTTTTAGTTCCTACAAAGAAAAATATGGTAATGAATATATTTCAGAAAACTCATCCAGACTCACCAATGGTGGGTTAGTATATACAACTTCAATAAATATACCAAAAATTAATGGTGAAATATTTTGTAAAAGCGATAGAATCGAAGATGCTATTTTTCTAGGCACCCTGATAATGGGAGTGTATAGTATGTATAATACTGATTGGGGAGGAAATATATTCAATATGGGGGTGCTCACCCCCATAAACCACACCCAAAGTCAAAATTTTGAAATGGCAACATATACCTTGTGATACCTCAAACTCAAGCTCATAAAAATGCTGTATTTTGGTAAAAGAAATTTAGATCGGCCGAGCCGTTTGGTTTCAGCAGCCAGTAATGTAATTTGTTACACAACAATTATTAGTCTATAAATTTACAGAAGTTTATAGACTAAACAACAAACACACACACAGACAGAGATTTTGTTGTATTTACAGACTACTGCTAATTACAACAAAATTACTGAATTCTGTTGTAAATCTTTTTTAAAGTTCATATCAAATGACAACACCTTTACACTTTTTTGAAAAACAGGACCACTGCTGAGTGGAGACGCTTAACCAGAGAAACTTTTAGAAAGGTTAGGCAAGAATTTGAAAATAGGTTATTTTTTTGCTTAAACAACAACGGCTACCAATTTGAACATTTGAACATCATGAAAGTTGTCCGAACTGTTGTGTCTCATTGAAAGCTTGAAGAGAAGAGTTTTCATGGTTCATTTCATCTTAACATTTTCATATTTATCATTATTAAACTGTCTGTCCTATTTCTTTACAATGAATATTTCATTACGTTTTGTCCATACAACTCACAGATCTGATTATTTATTCCTACTGGCTCAACATTCCTTGCATTGAGAAGAAGAATTACAGATCCAGTTTCACAACCAGTGGAGTTTTTAATCAACTTAGCCAATACAAAAAACACGAAGAATTGCAAACAGCAAGAAATACACTCAAAATGGTGTCAGCTTCTTTGTAATAAATTAGTGTTAATAATACACATGTACCGAACTCCACTCACAATGTTTTCAACAGCAAATCCAACAAACAGAATATAATTTATGAACATATCTTGCATAGTCAAAATTAGTTAAAAACGTTGTCACCCTAAATATATTGTTAGGTACTACCAAAACTAAAAAAAGGTTTTTAAAACAAAATTGCTTCAGATTACTGTATCTCAAATTCTTTAATATATGTTAGGTTCACTGAACAAATAATACCAAACTAAAATAGATAGTCATATTGTGAAAATTGAACTTCTTTAGAAACACTACTAAGACGGTATATCAAATTAGCAACTACAAGTTTAAGTGTTAGCTAGTAACAATAATTTTGGGTTGCTAATTTGAAACAGTTTGTCGATTTCCTGCCAGAATCTACAAAGTATTAAATTCTGATTTCTCTAAATATATCACAATTTGTTTAAATGAGGGTGATAGCATTGCATTATTAGGTAATAGTAATTACTTGCATTAAAAGATTTTCCTTGATCACATGTCAAAAGTAATAATAAAAGTAAGTAAGTAAGTATAATAAATTTGTTGTCTATTAAGGTTTGTATTGGAAGCATATCTGAACATGTAAAACTGTTGTTTTGAATACAACATTTTATTTTCAGAATTGAGAAAGAAGGAAATAGCCTAATCATCAAAGACTCTGAAGTGTCCTTGACAACAAATCTCAATACTGAAGAAGCTCTGATGTGAACAGTAATAGATTCTGAGAAGGAAGAAATTGTTATACATAACACTGTTACTAAAATCAAGATTTGTTAATTCTTATTTTCTACTAAATTTCTCTACAATTTTAGACTTAGTGGCCATATAAAATTTTAAACTAAGATTAAAAGTTATACCAGGTAACATAAAGATTAAATCTAATACCAAGTAGTCTGCTTTGCATATGTTTCGGTTTATCTGTTAATTTTCAGGCATTTTATCAACATATGTATACATTCTCCTTGAAAACAAATAATTAACAGTCCAAATGTTTATACATATTCAGAGTTTACAATATTGAGAAGTTTATATTTAAAAGTTGAAATGCGACTCTTCAACTTACAGGCTACTTCATCTCAGTAACTGGATATTTTAAGCATCAGCTTTGATTCAATTTACATAGCAGTCTTATAGTAGAGCTAATATCTTACAACACTTACAAAGATCACCTAAGTGATCAAGTTTTGGGCATTAGGAATATTAATTCACTATGTTACAAAAAAGTAAAACAACAGACCTGTAACACTGCTGTAACTAACCCAGTACCTGTTGAATAAACTGTACTATAATCAGCAGCAGTTTAGGTTCAAAGTTTTGTCCTCTCAGTATTATTGTTATATATAAGGGTAATAATACAACATGTGGTCAGTTTGATTAATGCTGTAAGTAGAAGATTTAATATATAAAGTTTTTTTTTAATTTAGTCACCAATAATGTAGTGTGAATATTGTTTAGTAACCACCAATAATAAAGAAACATAATAAAACAAACCATTAAAAGTGTCAAATTGTAAATCCGTAGTAGTAAATACGCTTGCCTCCGTGATTACCTCCATCCAAGGACGTAGCCAACGAGGGAGTTCAAGGGGTCCAGACTCTCCCTCCCCCAAACTTTAAATTGTTATATTACTTTTTAGTAAACGATAATAAATACTATTTAAATAATTCAGTATTACTGACATATAATACTGAACGATTGTTCTCAACATATGGTTAAGAACTATTTAAGAGACAAAATGGGGCCTTACTTTCTGTCCAATTTGAGAAACTTATTGTATCAGTTGTCTTGACCCCCCCCCAATTTTTTCCTGGCTACGTTATTGACTCTATCTCACAAACTCGTCCTACTCACTGCTATGATCATCACAGTATCATCATATAACTCCAATCTCTCACTCTATCAATACCTCTTCCCATGCTAGTTGTACCATCTTACAGACCCACCATCTCATTGCTATTAGCACCACAGCATCATATAACTCCAATCTCTCACTCTATCAATACCTCTCTTCCCATGCTAGTTGTACCATCTTACAGACCCACCATCTCATTGCTATTAGCACCACAGCATCATATATAACTCCAATCTCTCACTCCATCAATAACTCTTCCCATGCTAGTTGTACCATCTTCCAGACCTACCATCTCATTGCTATTAGCACCACAGCATCACATAACTCCAATCTCTCACTCCCATCAATACCTCTTCCCATGCTAATTGTACCATCTTACAGACCCACCCTCTCATTGCTATTAGCATCATAGCATCATATAACTCCAATCCTCTCCCTCCACAACACGAACACCTCTTCCCATGCTAGTTGTACCATCTTACAACCCACCCTCTCATTGCTATTAGCATCACAGCATCATCATATAACTCCAATCTCTCACTCCATCAATACTGCATGGACCCACCCTCTCATCGCTATTAGCATCAAAGCATTATCATATAACTCCAATCTCTCTCCCTCCACAACACGAACACCTCTTCCCATGCTAGTTGTACTATCTTACAGACCCACCCTCTCATTGCTATTAACATCAAAGCATTATCATATAACTCCAATCTCTCACTCCATCAATACCTCTTCCCATGCTAGTTGTACCATCTTACAGACACACCCTCTCATTGCTATTAGCACCACAGCATCATCATATAACTCCAATCTCTCACTCCATCAATACCTCTTCCCATGCTAGTTGTACCATCTTACAGACCCATCCTCTCATTGTTATTAACATCAAAGCATTATCATATAACTCCAATCTCTCACTCCATCAATACCTCTTCCCATGCTAGTTGTACCATCTTACAGACCCACCCTCTCATTGCTATTAGCATCATAGCATCATATAGCTCCAATCTCTCACTCCATCAATACCTCTTCCCATGCTAGTTGTACCATCTTACAGACCCACCCTCTCATTGCTATTAGCATCACAGCATCATATAACTCCAATCTCTCACTCCATCAATACTGCATGGGCCCACCCTCTCATTGCTATTAGCATCACAGCATCATCATATAACCCCAATCTCTCACTCCATCAATACCTCATTCCCATGCTAGTTGTACCATCTTACAGACCCCACCCTCTCATTGCTATTAGCATCACAGCATCATATAACTCCAATCTCTCACTCCATCAATACCGCATGGGCCCACCCTCTCGTCGCTATTAGCATCACAGCATCATCATATAACTCCAATCTCTCTCCCTCCACAACACGAACACCTCTTCCCATGCTAGTTGTACCATCCTACAGACCCACCCTCTCATCGCTATTAGCATCACAGCATCATCATATAACTCCAATCTCTCTCACTCCACAACACCTCTTCCCATGCTAGTTGTACCATCTTACAGACCCACACCAGAGCATCAACAGATAACTTCAATCTCTGTTACTGTACCAACACCTTTTCTTGTACCAACTACCAAAGGAATTCTCCCTTTTCATAGAATTATATGTATGTGTTATTCAATCCAATATACCTTGTAATTTTTATATCAAATTTTATGAAATACATTTTTTTTATTTGTTTGCAGGTAGTCCTAAACTTTCCGCAAGAGACTCTAGAATTCACAACTAGACTTTATCGGGTAACAGCTACTGGATTCAAAGAGCCATGTTTTAATGTTCAAGGTTTCTATACTTATACGTTGCAAGGACGCTTATAAAATATTGATTGAAATACTGTATTTAAAAAAAGTATATTTTCATAGAACCAATCAATATTTTTAATGAAATTGAACGTTTATGATTTATATTAGAGAGTTTGTTATAATTGTATTCATTCGTTTGTTTAGTATAGGTACAAAAAGGTTTATTTTGATTAAAAAAAAACTATTATTTCAATACTTACTACATTCTAACAGTTGATTAGATTTAAGTTTATCTCCACTCTGCAAATAACTAGTTAATAGTAATTAAGTCTATATGATAGTTCAATAATGTAATTTATTGTAGACTAATAAATTTATTTTTTAAACATGTTAAATGTCTTTATATTTATTTACTGAACACATTCTAATTGATTACATATAACTAATCAACATCATATAGTTGTACCAAGAGAAAGGATATTTTGTATTGTGTACGATTTTTCTTGTTTCATACTGTCCATATCCTCTGGTGTTCCCATTCTTCTTATGTATAATGAACACAAATAATTCCTGGCCATGCCACAGCAAGTTTAAGCATGAATTATGTTTTTTATACAATAATGTGATTCATTTAATATAAAACGACAATAAAACAAGGATTTTTTTAAAATTTGTAGCATAATATTATAAATGTTAAAGCCAACTAAAAGAGACTTATTTGTGTGAATTTAACACATCTATACTGCTCTAATAAAAATGTCTCTTGATTTGGCTTGTCTGTTAAAGTAGCCTAGAGCACTGGACTGGACACTCAGGAGTTACTCATTGTTTTAACAAATACCAGTTAACAGTTTCTAATGAATAAATGACTTATAACACTTTATTTTAAAGTAACTTTTATCGTTTACATGACCTAGTCTTGTTATAATTATACTTTTATAAATCTTAGGTGTTCCAAAAAGAATCATCAAATTTTTAATGTTTGTATTATCAAAAATGATGAACTTAGACACATAAAATACCATGACAGAACACGGCCTATGTTCAGGAGGGCTATGATATGTTTTACATTATAAATCATGGGTGCTCCACCACCACTCTGGTGTTGCATTGTGTATGTCCATTCAATAGTCAAACTTGTCCAAAACTTTAGTGAGGATGTCATAATGGTTTACAAGAGCTAAATACAATTTAAGTGGTTTGATAAGAGTTGAAATATAATTAATTTCCTACGACAATACAATGAAAATGTTGGTATGATACGTTGGTGTATTATCCATGTTCCCTAATGTCGGCGGCCATAGTGCTAATCACAGTGTTCAGATTCCATAACTTCAGAGAAATAATTAATCTCAATATCTGCCTTCACTGTCTTCCAGATCCTGATCTGTCATATTAATGTATCAGCATTTCAAGTGCTGTAAGGCTTCACTATCTAAACGCTGGACACTGACAATTATGTAGAAGCTGTTGTGTGTAAAAAAAATACTTACCAAATAAACTTTTTTCTAGATTTAGTGCAGTTGGGAAACTTACTCTTTAAACTTCATAGTTTTTCAGGACAAAATCAAGATATCATATAGTAATATAAAGTACCAAACAAGCGATAGTCATTTTGGTATGGATTATAAATGTAACTGGTGGATAATATTTCATTGAAGTAATCCAGAGAATGTGAAGTCATCGTTTAATCATAATCAACAGATATTAAACTTCTGGCTGGTAGTTAAGATGTTACTTTATGATGAAAGAAGCCAACTTTTAGCTTTATTGCAAAATTGCTCCATAAATTCCAGGAAGATTCCATTTCAACAAGCTGCCTTCCCTGTTGGCTGAATGGTGATAGCCTCGTCTAGCTCCTCTATTGTAATTGGTCTTTAAACATCCAGCAGTGCTTGCAGACTTCTCTTTATATAATTTAACTTGTACTTTATTATCATATCAGATCTTTAGGGTGTCGACTTTAATGAAGTGACAATGAACTTAGCTACTTCACAAGAAGTAGGGTATGACATTACTTTTTTGCTCAGAGGACGACCTGTGGACACCTTACCAAGTAGGGACATCACTTGACGACTAATGCGGGTAAAGTTAAAATTTTCTAGAGTTATGTAGAAGGTCGTCAGTTTGTGAGTTATCAGTGTTATTAAACTCATTGTATAGGTCCTCACGCTCCTGACTCCACCCTGGTGTATAGTCCTTTCGTAAGTCTCTTGGGATGCTTGAAAGTTGTTCCCACTCGGCTTTGCTGAAGTTCTATCTCGGCCTGGGGAAATATATTACCAGTGGAACTCAATCCCAGCTAATATAAGAACATGTCTGTGCTGAGAGTAGGGAAAAGTAACAAGAACTTTCCTACCAACTGTCATAGACTTAAACGGTCAGTTACAAGAACAAAGGTACAGCTTGAGAGAGGATTCACTGTGCCACTGGGAATAAAATGTATGACTATCTCTATAGCGTTACATATTAGAAAGAAGATACTCTTTTCAACCTGGTTGATCATTCTCATCATCTGCTTGATGTTCACATTGGCTATGGATATTTAAATCCTAACGTAAAGAGAAGGGTGGTTAAAGTTAGGTAAATCTGTATCTGATCACTGGAATATTAGTTGTTTTATAAAAATTCACAGTGATTGTGTTGGACACTTTCACTGTAAATACAAAGATCATATGATATGATATTACTGTCTTTTTTACTATCTACAACATGTGTTTCTTGTAATGCAAGAATATAAATATAATTTTTAAGAGCAATTTTGCCAATAGACTCAATTTTATGTAGATTTCATAAAAATATGCCTATTGCAGTTGCCCTCGTGACAATATTTCCAAAGTATTTGTATTTTTTCTGATCATGACCACCAAAATTCAAAACCTCCATAATCTATAAATTTATATATATCTATGTTTATATATAATATTTATATATAATCTATGTATATATATACATTTATAGATTATGGAGGTTTTGAATTGTGGTCATGATCAGAAAAAATACATATAAACACACAGAGTGTAGTTTAAGTATTCATACGCCTGGATATATTCTAAACGGATTGAGTTATCGATGTAAAATCTTTACCATACTTATTAAAATACTTTTTTGGCCTTTTGAAGGATATAAATATCCCCCCTTTTTAAGAGAGGGGAAAAGGGGGGTCACTTTAAATTTTCAAATTGCAACCCTTTTCTTGTGACATGTGATTTGAAAGGTAAATTCAAAAGAAACACAATGACATGAACAAAACACCTTGACGATCCTAGCAAAAGTTAGGGGCAAACAACCTTTTACATCTAAGGGTGTAAATTAAGTCATGATACAACTGGATGTTATTTATTTATTAAATGACTTTTTTTATGAGGGTATCAAAAATTTCACCCCCTTTTCAAAGGGACTTATAAAGGGATAACTTTAAATGTTCAAATTGCAAACCCCTATCTTGTAACGTCGTATTAAAGGTATATTCAATATAAACACAATGATACTAAGAAAACACATATACGCTGTTTCTAGCAAAAGTTACGGCCATGTAGGAGTTGCAATTTGAAATTTTAAAGTGGCCCATATGCACAGCCCACACCACCCTTGGGTCCACGGCGGTAACGAATAAATCCGGTATGAAAATAGACTAGGATAATTACCACTGTGTATTGATCACAGAACCTCTGGTGGCTACCCCACAGGGTGACCATCTATATAGATTGGTCTATGGATGGTTAGCTCAGTTGTTTTAATTTAATCTATTAGTCAGTTATTTAAGCTGCAATCAGTTGAATTAGCCTCAATAAAAATCTTTCAGCAGACTAATAATTTTAGTTGATTGAAAATACTTAGTCTCTACTTGAATTAGTCATAACTTTTGATTAATTTGAATTTAGCCTAAATACTAATTTTCCAATGTTAGTTGGTTGAACAGACTTAATCTCCGTTTGAATTGGTTATCAATTGTATTTGATTATTTATATTACACTATAGTACTATAGTCAACTACTAATATAAAAAATAAGCATTAATTGTTATAAATAGTGAGATTTAAATATATTTTATATCCACACAGATATTCTACGAGTCCTACTATTTAACATTTTATGTTTAGCAGTCAGATCAGTGGCGTAGCGAAGGGGGGGGTCCAGGGGTCCGGACCCCCCCCCCGAAATTTTAAGACATATTAAAAAATAAAGCATGGAGCAGGAGAAAAAAAGGAGAGTTGTCATTACTCTTGTCTACAAACATTAAATTGATTGATTTAATTGATTAAAGTGACCGTTGTTAAAAATATAATTGTCCTTTCGTTTAAATCATAAAGTATCAAACGATACTTTTGGGCTCAGCCTTTCGGATAGTGTAGTATAATCACGGTATTTCTATAGGGCGCGGTCACGTGATGTCGCAAAGTAACCTGAACCGTAACACGGTGAACAGTTTAAATTAGCGACAACTTCGTTCAAATTCGTCTTGAGGACATAAAATGACTGCTTAGAATTAAGTTACGACGTTGATTTCAGATGTCATTAAACTGTAGACGTGTATATAATTATTGAAAAAAACATAAAAAATCACTTTCGGTCGGAAAATACACTTGAAAAACTCTATTGATTAGAACTTCAACTAATTTGGACTTCATTAATGACTTCATTAAACATTATGTAATGTTTTCGATTGAGTTAGGACGACGATTTTTGTTATCATTAAACTGTACTATATACCTATATAATTATCGAGAAAAAAAATCACTTCCGGTCGGTAAATACCGAAGAAAAGCTCTCTACAGATTCAGATTTTGACGATTTTGGATTTCACTGGTTGAGTCTTTGAGATAAAAGTGGTACTTTAGTGCAGTCATTGAAGCATTATTGCTTCGAATTTTTTTACTGTGAACCGAATTGCATAAAATTTTGGAATTAGGTTCATCTTACCCTTAAATTCAAAAGTGAAAATTATTTGAACTCCGCAACCACCCTGGGGGTGGTTGCCACCCCTTCTCTGGGGTGAATTTGTTTTTTTCAAAATAACCTCGGATATCGATAGAAGGCCTAATTTTAAGCAACAAATAATCTATTAAGTTTTTTTTTTAAATCTAATACTTTTCAAGTTATTGGCAATTGGAAATTCGCAATTTTTTCACGTTTTTTCATCGGTTTTTTGCAAATATCTCCAAAAATATACGTTTTATCGAAAATTTTACGAAGAACAAAATTGTAGCAGGTACAAAAATAAACAGTTTAGTTTATTATAAAGTATTCTAAGTGCAATATTAAGCTAGATATTAAAGATCGAAGCGGTTTTTTTTATTTTGTCTGAAATTTAATCGATGTGGTCAATGCTATCTAGCGGCAAGCAGATGCATTTTAGGAATTCTAATAAAGAAGTGTTTTGTAGTGCTTGAAATAAGCTTTAAAATGAGCGCTATTAAAAGTCTTTTGCACGTAAAATAAGTGAGCTGTATTGCAAATAAGAAGAGCATCTAATGTTTTTTCTTTTAAATCAATGGGTTTCATAAGTGCCATTTCCACCAAAATTACAATTTATCGTATTCCGCCTAGAACTAACTTTATTATGAAGAGTTTGATAGATTGTATCAGTTTGGCTGCTTCAAGACACATATTTTTCAAAAAAGTCACGATTAAAAAAAATTTCAAATTAAAAAAAAATCTTATTTTTTCATAATATCTCAAAAATTTGGACAGATACGTATAAAAGTGTAGGTATACAAAATTTTGGTATTTTAGTGACAAACAATGTAGTTTTTTTGTTTTTTCTGTCAAACATAAATTGACGGATATATGATTGTTTAGAGAGTGCGTGCGTAGCAGCGCAATCACAGCTCTCTTACGCTCTTTAACCCTTCACTGTTTTAGAAAAAGGTTTTTTACTATATATTGCAATAAAGGATGTTGTAGCTCTCTTAATTACCTTTACATTCGTTTTTTATAAATTGTGATAGCATGGAAATTGAAGGAGTTATGGTCCAAAAACTTATCATATTTTTTTCTACTTAGTAACTGAAAATTTCGGAGTGTGAATATTTGGAGCAATGTGAAAGTACGCAGTATAATAGAGACCCAAAACTATTTTAATGTGTATATATATATATATATATATATATATATACATAATATGGCTCATATATTTTTGAAACTTAGGCATGAATACTTACCAACGTTCTTATATGTATATATAACACATTTGAGTGAATTTTATATAATTTGTAAATATTTTATTCAATAAATGGCAATTTTTTACTCTAAATAAAATTATTTTTAAATATGTAATCATATATATTTACAGTTTTAATTAAGGGTTAGGTTTAAGGGTAGAAAAGCTTAAGAATATGATAATAATTTTCGAGAGTGTGGAATAAAATTTAAATCCTTTTCATTTTATAAAAAAAAATTTTAAAAATTTTTTATCAAGGGGTAGTTTTCAAGGGTTGAAAAGGGGTTAAAAATTTGATAATTATTATAGAGAATATAAAATATTACTTACTCTATACTTACATCTTTTTATGTCATACCAAAGTATTTTTTTGTGATTTTTTCAATTTAGGGGTTGTTTGCAAGGGTTGTAAGATTTTCAAGGGGTTGAAAATGATTTTAATATGAGGTAATTGTGTTAGAAAACACTTTACAATTTCACCACTTACTATTAGACATGTTTTCTAGCGATAAAATGGTTCAATGTCAATTTTTCCATTAAGGGGTTGTTTACACCCCTTAAAAATAATAGGCGGAGTTCAGATCATTTTCACTTTTGAAGTTAAGGGTAAGATGAGCCTAATTCCAAAATTTCATGCAAATCGGTTCACAGTAAAAAAATTCGGAGGTAAGACCGTATTTTTCGCTTCAGTGACTGCACTACTTAGAATTATGTTAGAACATTGATTTTAGGTATCAATTGAACGCCGACTAATACCTATATAATTATGGAAGAGAAATTTGAAAAAATCACTTCCGGTCGGATAATACACCGGAAAAAACTCTACTGATAAGATGTTCCGACTACTTTGGATTTCACTAACTGAGTCATTATTTGTTTTTTCTCGATAATTATATGTTTATTACTTGGCGTTGAATTAATACCTAAAATCAATGTTCCTAACATAATTATAAGTACCATTTTACCTCAACCACTCAACCAGTGAAATCCAAAATCGCCAAAAACTTGAATCTGTAGAGAGCTTTTCTTCGATATTTACCGACCGAAAGTGATTTTTTTTTCTCGATAATTATATAGGTCGAGTACAGTTTAATGATAACAAAAATCGTCGTCCTAACTCAATCAAAAATACCAAGTTTACCTCAATAACTGAAATCCGAAGTAGTTGAAGTTCTAATCATTAGAGTTTTTCAGGTGTATTTTATTTCCGACCAAAAGTGATTTTTTCCCCGATAATTATATACTCGTCTACAGTGTAATGATACACAAAAATCGTCATTATAACTCATTCATAAATACCTCAATCAGTGAAATCCAAAGTAGCCGAACTTCTAATCAGTAGAGTTTTCCTGTGCATTTTCCGACCGTTAGTTTGATCTGTACCCGAGCAACACTCGAAAATTGCCCTCCTTTTCTAAAGGGTTTTCGGCCGTCAGTGGCCCAATGTCCCCGAAGTGGTATTTCATTTTCTCCACATAATATAGTTGTGTCAATTATACGCTTGAGTGAAGCTCTGTTTTGTTCTTTTTCTTTCTTATCCAGTGAATCTAACATCACTTTGGTGCCTTCGGCCAGAATCGAACTTCGTAAAGTTTCTGTAGCTATACAAGAAAATTTTTGGTACTAGAGTTGCTGTGAGGATTGAATTTTCCTATTACATCTTTCCACTTTCTATAAGGCGTAGTTACTAAAGCTCCATATTTTTGGTATTTACCTTTTACCAGTGAACTCATTGGCAAATAACACACAAAACGTCCCCCGGATCCCCCGGTTTTGGACCCCCCCCCCGAACGAAATTTCTGGCTACGCTACTGAGTCAGATTGTTATAGTACTATGTGTATGTGTTAATTAATTATATTAGTAGGACATCCTAAGTTCTAATCCTATCACACTAAATGTTATTATTTTATTTATTATCAGACTGGCAGTTACTCACGGCTTCGCAAACCATTTATAAAATTGAAGGGCGTATCATTCCTAATAATAGCATCTATGATGTAATATGATAGAGTCTTATGATAGTAGGAATTCATCTAGTCCTACTCATTATTTTAGGGTCAGTTAGATTCAAAAGTTAAAGAAAACTATTACTGATTCTGATTTCAGATTTTGTTCATATAGAGGCATAGATATCTGGTTTGAATCTGACAATTACATTTTTTGTGTATGTAGTATAAGTATGTGTAACACTGCGGCTCATTCGACCTCCCCATGTCAGGCCCAACACAGCGCTCACTCCAGTGAGTATATTAGTATATATTATTCATATTTATAGGCTTTATATTTCATTAAGAATTTTTATTTTAATAAATTAATCAATAATTAATCAAAAATCCATAAATCCATTAATTTCATGAGTTATATTACATAACATGCAGTTTTGCCTGCATGTTACTATAAAATATGAATACGTTAAAATATTGCAGTATATGTACTGAATTATTGTTACAAGTGTTCTTGTACAATAGTCCTAACTCCGCCTCTTTAATAAAGGCATTTTCCGCTTCATTTAATTTTTATATTAAACATCGATGTTAAACACACGGTGAATCTTATATAAAGCTGAACGAGGATTTCTCCCACACACGCCCACTCCGAACATCCTGTCACACCCGAAGCCACGCAGTTGACCTTCATCTTCTGGGGTCCTTTTGAATAAAATCACTGATTCCATCTTAGAGTTATGTTGTGTCTGTTCATTTTTAATTGAACTATTTCCTTTAGATTCAGCTGTTGCAAAAACAATACGTCTCGTTTTATTTATATTCATTTAAAAACCAATATTAAACCATATTAGAAATATATATACATATATATATATATATATATATATATATATATATATATATATATATATATATATATATATAATTTATATAATATATATGTGTGTGTGTGTGTGTGTGTGTGTGTTTTTTTTTTCTCCTAAGATCTTAGTATGAGATAATCAGTAAACTATAAGCTAAATAAGTCACATCAATTAAAATTTAAAAGATACATTGAATAAAAAAATATGTAGACCGGTTGCTGCATGAAGTAATTTTGTCCTTTTTGTCACATTTGAATTAAATCGAGCTTTGATCATTGATCTTTTTATTCATTATGTATATTAATTATCCTTAATCGCTAATCCAGATCTAATGAATAATAACTGTTGTAAGTATACTATATGTATAAATTTTGGTGTTTTGTTTACAATTTGTTTGAGTTATCCATTTGTTTGTATTTTGTGCATTATCAAGACAAATTGTAGTGTAAATTTTGGTAAATTCTGGCAGAAAACGAGGACTCTTTACTATCGTACTACAGAAAGACTAAATGACGGACAAACATTTATATTTTTAGCTGAATATTGAATGTAAGAGTTCAATACGACCTGTTAATTGCTCAATGGCATTCATCTGTAGCCTATAGATAGACAAATGACATTTTAAATAATCCAGTTGTAATGATTGAGCACTCACTACTCCAAGTTAATTTATATAAAACAATTTTGACCAACCAAAATTTACGGTTAAATGTAAGTTCAACTGAAATGACAACTGCTAAACACAAAATAAGTTTAAGATACTGTAACGTATATATGTCATCAATATACACTAGGAGCTAAAGTTTGGCCACTATCCGTCTGTTACCTTTACCATAATGTATAGTTTTGATGCCAAGAGCCTATTTGAATTTTATTAGTACTCAACGTATTTTTTTTATCTATTAAGGAGAGGGTCTAATAAATGAATAAGGTTATGAAACTGTTATAAAGACGGATTATTTTGTTGAAAATAGTGACTTATGGTCTCTACTTCGTCTATTTTGTTGGCTAACGGTGATATAAATATTTTTTACAAATAGCAACAACAATAATTCCGGCTTAGTTTGTTAAAAGGTAGATTTCTCTTAATAATTTATTAAACGTATTTGTTAAACCGTAATTATTAAACTATTTAATAATTTACTACTATTTGGTAATGCTAAAACATATAGTGCTCTACGATTCCACATTATTAAAAAGATTTTAATAAGAGCTGTCTCACTGCTGCCCTTAAAAATAATGTTAAACCGTATAATATATGTGGCTTTCTTGCACTAGAAAATAAATCTGATTTCTCTTAATAATTTCTGATCGTGTTATATCAGCATATAGTGCAGTGGTCTCTCGCACGCTAAACGTCTCACTTCAAAACACACATTAAAATAAACACCTGTATTTACTTCGGAAATAACTTTTACTGTTTGGGTAGTATTAGCCCACGTATTTTAGAGTTCTGAGTTTATAATTAAAGGCATAATTCATTTTTTTAACTTCTCGGCATGAGTTGCTAACTATTATTTTGAGATTTGAAAATACTGTATTATATTCAACGTAATAGTTGTAAATTTGCATGAATTCAATCTTACACCAACACACACAAGTTGAAGATAATTGAAAAGACTTTTTGGTGATTGTAACGGGTTAGCAAAGACTACTTCCTGGTCCGGAAGTACATTCTGTGCTCTCAGGTGACAATTGTGGCACAGCGTTATCGTTCGCTAGAGGTCTGTGAAGTTGACGTATCCAAAATAACCTTTTTTAATATACATCGTTAGTTCTTCAGTTGTATTCATATAAGTCTATAGGTTTTTACAAAACAATCAAAAATTAATTAGCGGTTTCCATTCACCAAAGGATAACAAAAACTAGGGAAAATATTTCTTTTGGACTAATTAGCTATGTTTAAGTTTTGTTCAGCAATTACGTCTGAAATATAAAGAAACAAAGTTTAATATATACAAGGCAGATTTATAAATTTAATAATCCATCTACAGTCAAAATATGTGCAGTGCTTGGTGACCAGGATTCGTAATTGGTGGTGGAAGATTCTTTACTAATTCAGAAAGAGAATGTTTTCTCATACTTAGAGTAGCCACTCCCCATACAGAACAGCTTTTACCCATACCTGAAGCTTTTAAACATTGGGATTTCCAGAATGGTAATTTCTATTGGTAGGTAGTATATTTTCACTGGAACATCAAATGTGTCTTTGTAATAGAGATAAGGATTACGGCTATTAAGCACATTAAACAAAATGACTGATGCTGTTTTAGCCAGCTAAGGATGCTGATTATTAGGAATTTACAAGGACCCATCTACTCGTACGTACTTGCTCTTTCCATTCATAGGCACCAAATAGGCAGTGCCTTGTCACTGAACTGGGTACTGAGGCTAGGTCAGTTCATTTTGCCCTGCAGGATAGTGTGGCTTTTTCTTGAACTAAATATGACGTTTTATACATGCATGGATGCCTAATTAAAACATATCGCTGTTTGGTTCATACGAAAACAAATTTTTCAATGTTTTCGTTTGTTTTTAACACACAAGATAGGTTCGTACGTTTCATTATTATGTCATAATGTAACACTTATGACTATAACTTGTTTGACCTGCACCCTTACTCACAAGTAGACAGTAAAAAATAAATATTACCTGATTTCTACATAAACACAAGTCTAATTATTATAAATCAAAATCAGTGTCCTCATCCAATAGGTATAGTATATTGCAGTATTTTCAAAGTTATTTCTGAAAGTAATACCTAATACATAACTGATGTTATAAGAGTTCATGAAAACTAATTACGCATTTAATTATTAACGCAGAACTGTAAATTTTTCGTATGTCATTCTTCAAAAGACGTGTGACAAATGCTGAATAAAAATTATTTTTACTGTCATTACTTTTTGAATGGTGAATGAGTTAATATGAAGAAAGGTTACAGCTTAAACAGAAACCGCGTTTACTCTATGTGTTTGGTTATTACAAACCGCAATAGCTCAAAATATATTTTGTTTTACTCGAAACATGGGCGAAAGCGAATACTACCCAAACGGTGTAAGATTATTTACTAGGTTGTATAAGAGTATATTTTAATATGAGACATTTAGCGTGTCAGAGAGGTCGCTGAAACCCGGCTCCGTTAACTTTAGTCGAGTGCATTGTATGATCGTTTGTGTCACGAGTTCCTTTTAAAATGTCAAAGAAGTTAATGACGAATTGGTTAATGTTGGTAAACTATTTTAATAGTAGAGTTAAAGGTAATCCTATACATCACTAGCAATAGCACCACAACCAGGTTAATATACATCCATTTGAACACAGAGTAAGCACTATGTATCATTAAATTCTTCTTATTCATTTACGCGGAAAGTTTAACAGTCAACAAGTAATTTTTTTGACCTATCGATTCAAAATATGCCTTTGCTGCAAGCTATCGTATACTGGAGGAGCAAAAATATTTTGACAAAATGACTTACGACATTTCCTTCCGACGGTTTGCTTCTCCAGTTTGCGCCCAGCCTAAGGCTACGACCATACGTGAGTCTATTCCCACGGTAAAGTAGCTTGTATTCCTGCTGTTTTAAATCCCGCCACGAGGTGCACACGCTACGCGTGGAAGACCAGAGTGTTCGTTTTGTTACATGAACGTTCATAGTAGGAAAACATCCATATAAAGTGAGTCTAAACAAAAGTAAGTGTTCAGTAAGTGCTTTGTGTGTGTTGAATGGTTGTTCGTCATCGTCGCAAGATTTCAATATTGTACTCATCCTATTGTGAGTGACGGTGTTCCATTTTCACAATTCAAGTTTTCACTATCTAGGTACTCAACCCAATTTATTAACTACAACCCTTGATTATAGATCTTTCTAGTCATATTATCCATATGGGGACGCGTGTGACCAGCCAGTGTACCCAGTTTTACGTGGTTCAGATACACACCATAAAAGTCGCAACCATCGCTTCATCACCCACCAACCCGCAAAATTAACAGCCCTTTAAGAAACGCCCGCAGATGTTCGTCATGTGCACAGATTAGTTAGCAGTAAAAACAGTACGGAAACAACCTAAGAAATAATTTTAAAGGGTTCACTTACCTTGCAACTGTGTATCCTCCGTGTTTTTCTTCTGAACACACGCCACACGGACTGAGCATGGTCACAAACACAACTGATTGCTGATGTTGCTTTGACTACCCCTTTTATCGCCAATACGTTTGGACGAATGAAAATAAATATTGCTATACACTTTTCGTGAACCTTTCTAGAACACAAAATTTCATAGAAGGACCATCCCTCGCTTCTTTTGGTTCATATGCTCAATGGCCCGTAATGCCTCTCACCCTCAATAAAACTCACTATCTCTTTCAGTGAAGGTATTCATGACAAAATGAATATTCTGGAAATCCCAAAGTGCTAGTTGTGGGTAGACACTGTTCTGTGAAGTGGGGTGGCTACTTCCGTCTTAAGTTTACCCATTCTCATCTTTCTGGCAAAATAGATTATAACGAGTGGCTATTATATTAGGTTTTGTGTTCGTAGGAGCACTTCTGGTTCAAATTAATCATATTTCTGACGGCAAATTTGAGTTTGCTTTTTAACCCAAATAAACAATATATACAGGCTTGTATACATACTTTTAAAGATTAAATTCAATATAACAGAGACAAATTTGTGAACACATTTATATTTATATGTACTTCTGGGCCAGGAAGTAGCTATTGCTAACCAGTTACAATCACCAAAAAGTCTTTTCAATTATCTTCAGCTTGTGTGTTGGCGGAAGATTGAATTATGCGAATCCACATGTTTTAAGTTTTTAAATCGAGTAGTAGCAATTACCCGCGGCTTCGGATGCAATTTTCAAAGTCAAAGAACATTGCCGAGTCAAAGCATCCATTCATGATGTAATATGATGACGCCCTCTGATGTTTTCAAACATAATAAAGCACAGATCTAATAAACTTAATTCTGTCTGTTAAGAGATTCAAAAGTCAATATAACGTTTATAGGTTCTTATTTCAGAGGTGTAAGATCGTGCATTGCTAGTTCGAATAAATTACAATTCTGATCTCATTTTTAGGTACGTTTTCGACCCGACTAGAAAAACAACGATTAAAGTACGGTACCGGTATAGTAAAAGTGCACAAAAAATAAGGCTAATAGAACAAGATTGTTATATTATAGTATAGTTAGAAAGAGGCTGTTAACTTTAGTCAACTTTTCTGTGTAAAAGTTATTGTATAAGACCACAATCACATGTTTATTTAATTTAACCACTATTAAAAAGCTTAGTATAGCTTGATAATAACAACACTTCTGATTCCCTTTCTGCAGTCATTGTTGAGCACAGAGTAAGGAAAATATTAAATTTTAAAACTATTGAGTATTAGTATTGAGTGCTTGATGAGTACTATGATACAGATGTCCAAAGAAAAAATAATCTTATAACTTTTGCTATAAATTTTAAGACTTTTATAAAACGCATCTTAGTTGACTTTTGACAGAAATATTCTTCTCAGACCTCTCTCTCTCTCTCTCTCTCTCTCTCTCTCTCTATATATATATATATATATATATATATATATATATATATATATATATATATATATATATATCTATATTTCATTGATCGAGGAAACAAGGCACAAAATATATTAAGCCTGGAATAAATTACAATGCAATGGCCAGAAGTATACACTTTTAGACATATTTCCTTATTCGTAGCTAAACTGGATAGCTAAACACTGGCGTTGGATATATAATTCACACGAACCAGGAGTGTTCATACGAAACCCTACGAAAATGTGTGCTAAACCGCGGGGAACTACTAGTTTTAACACGGGTTGTAATCGTGTACCTTTCAAAAATGTATTTGTGTTTTTTTATTAACTACGATGTTCTACATTTTTTAACGGTTTAACGGTTAACGATTTATTTTAAAGAGGAATAAAACTAATATGGTTTAAATATGAAGGTGTTGCGCTCCAAGTCGCTGGTAACTAAAAATATTATCTCCTGTCGTCCCTGGATGATTATTTGAACGACCTTTACAATATGTCGTAGTGACATATAGCGATGAATAGCAATTGGAAGTTTGAATGAAACTAGACAATTTTCTTTATCCGGTCTTCATCGAATTGCTGTTTGAGTGATATTAACCACCTATCGTTAGCGGCCTTACGGTCGCTATTATCCAAGTTAGAATGTCTCTGTAGGTAGATAAGTTTGATTTATAGGCTAAGAGCCACTGTTTAAAGTAAT
This sequence comes from Homalodisca vitripennis, assembly GCF_021130785.1. NCBI lineage: Eukaryota > Metazoa > Arthropoda > Insecta > Hemiptera > Cicadellidae > Homalodisca > Homalodisca vitripennis. The sequence continues at coordinate 138,152 of NW_025776443.1, forward strand.
AAAATATCAAATAAAAAAAAATAAAAAAAACATCTTTATTTCCATTATGGTACAAAAATTTAGAAAATCATAGGAGCACAATTTTTAAATTTATAATATAAAATTACTTAATGTAATTAACACCAAAAACATAAAACTGCAAACAAATTAAATACTTATATATATATATATATACACCACATACATATATATATATATACATATATACATACACATACATACAGTATTGTATAGACTGCTCTAATGATTATGGAAATGTTTCCTCACATAGGTGCATAGCACCTGTGCGTGAGAGAATGAGTCCCATTAATTCAAAAATAATTTTCTTAGGAAATAAGATGTCAAAATAATGTTGTTTAGTAAAAAAATATATAATAGAAAAATAATTCATTTAACAATTATAAACACTGATAAACGCTCATAGTGGTAAAGAAGAAAAGCAATATGAGGTTACAGAAGAGACGCAAATAGCAAACATACTTATCAGTGAATGTAGGTAATGTAGGTATATGTTTTCTTCGTATATTTATCTCTTCAACGTAATGTGCTACAACTATAAATGCGATATTTTAGATATGAACTAAAATGGTTGCTTCAATTATTGACAGTGTTAATAAAACAATAAACCATCCATTTCAATTAACGTGTGCCACGAGTAACGAGTCTAGTCGCATATACAGTATTAAATAAACGATGGGATGAAGAGAAGGAATAATTAATACAAACTTACTGTAGACGTTTATGATTCATTAGGATAATTCCGAATTGCTGATATAGTAATTTGTTTAGATATAATCCCAATTAGTAATCCATTTCATATGTGTTAACTTGAGTTTTGGTTTGAGTAAACTGTGTTGTGCGAATGCATTGGAAGCATCACTGATCAGAATGAAGAATTAGTGCAGGTAGAAAAAGATAATGCACGGCCAGGTCAGTTTCGAAAACTAGAAAAATTACGTCAGCCACCCTCGTCAAAACCAGGCATGGACCTACAGTCCTACAATCTTCCTGGCCTGAGCCCCTATCAAGAAAATATGTACATATAAAGGTGTGTTTCTAGGCAGTTCTAAGGAGCTATTTTTGAAAAAATCTACTACTCAGATTGGTTTTATAACGGTCTTAAAATCTGATATACAAAATTAAACAGTAACTTTGTCTTTGATATTGGCATTTCAATACTTACCAAATACTGCTTACTTAATGTTTGCTAAAATGTTCGGTTAAAAGTATAGTTGAACAAAAATCTCTAATTTTATCATCTGTAGAAAAGGTGGCATTAATAATAATTTTTACTTTTAAAAGTCATTCTACGGCTTGAGACTAACAATTGACACACATTTTTAAAATTTGTACCGAATGGACAATAATACATATGGGGTTGGATACCGCTGAGGTCATAGTAATGAATAATCGAAATTCAATGTTTACGTATATGTTTAATATTGGCAAACAAACATATAAGCACCACTTCTAGTTGGTAAAATAAAATAAGGTATTGCTACTTTCTGCCAAATAGAGTATGAATGAATTAAAATATGATACCTTGGGATGGGCCTAAATATTACAATGTTCTATGGATTGTACCTTCGAAATTAATAATTATAAAAACTTTAAAAATAACTTCCCTTTACGATGAACTTGTCTCATAACAAACGCGGGCCGTCAGCATTCTTGGCTCTAAAATGCAGCTGTAGTCGGTAGTAGACTGGATGTGTAAAACATGAAGTAATTGGGCTTGAACTCAAGAAGTGAGTTCGAAGAGCGAACTGCAATTTGCGGACAAGGTGCGCAAAATGTTCCTTCGGTAGCGAGGGTTCGGCAGCTGCAAAGTTCCCGAGAGAAATAATTAATACGCGTGCCAATTAGGTTATCAGTCCGCTAAGAATTTAGTTCCAAGAAACATCGGATGTAACTTATACTATCCAGTAACAAGTAACTGGGTTGCGAAAATATGTACTATATGAAGTAAAACTAAATAACGGTACAGATTTTCCCCGCTTTTTTTCGCAAACCCGGTTAATTTAAAATACATATATACATTCTAAATAACCAAATAAAAATTACTTTAATATAGTACCCATATTCAAATATAATAACACAACAATCATATAGCGCGGGTTAATATTAGGCTTCAACAAAATTACGATAGATGGCAAGGCAATGCAGTTTTCTAGACACGGCCTCTATCTTGTATCGATTCAGCTGTATAGGAAACTTCGAAAAATATAGGCTACCTCTCAGAACCGATTAGTATGGTTTCCATTTCGTTACAGCGAGTTATGGATTTATTTGTTTGCGTGAATCAGAGTATTTAGAGCAAGCGGCAAAATCGTAGATGTGTGTAGTTTAAAGTTCGTGTAATTAGGGCCCAGCATTCATACGGTGTATAAATTCATTCCAAGTGTTTTTGTAGTGTTTAGTGCAAAAATCGCATTTAAATTACTCTGAGACTCGATATCATGGCCGAAACATTGATCCGATAGGAGTATTACTTGATTCGGAATAATCTCTGTGAAGCAAAGTCTTACATTTTACAAGCATAATATATCATACAATTCGAAAAAATATAAATAGTTACAAATTATACTGACTATATTTACAACGATAACATTTATTAACGCTTTCAATATTCAAAACTTTCACTTTAACATACAGACAAAAAGACAGACAAACACTTTTCATGTTTGTTTCCTTCCTTTACAAACAGGCAGGATTTTGTTATTTCCTTTCTTTTTACAAAATCTATTTAAAAATTTATTTCCCTCAATTCATTTCATTTTAAACTTATTGCTTAGAAATTACAAAATCTTTAACATTCTAGGGTTTACTTTAATGTTAACCTTGGCACCAAGTGATTCATTAAACTATAAACGCTACAATTTAATTAGCAGCAATACAAATTTCTTAATTTAATTTCAGATCTACAATATGCACCTTTTTTGACTTCTAAAACATTTTCAGTGTGTTGAATTATACAAGTTACTGGACTTAAGAAGTATACAATTCTATAAATTCCTTTATAATTAGGTGCTAATTTTGCATTACATTTTTCCACTTTATTACTTAAATAGTGAGTTCTTATACAAACTTAAGAATGGAACTTAAAAGGATGTTTTACATTTTGTTCAGAGTATTTTTGAATGTTTACTACTATTATGTGCTATACTTCTTTTTTACATTAATTACAGCCCGTTTCAGATTGTTTACAATAAATTCTTTTGACAAATGTTCACCAATCACATCATTTAGTTTCCATAAATAAGATAGCGCGTTATTACAAACATGGTTGAACATTAAATCAAATGCAGCAAATCCTGTGCTTTCATTATGGGCGGTGTTTTTTAAACTTAATTGTATGTAACCTAGGTCATTGTACTAATTGCTATGACAATCGTGATAGAAACTACGCAGTAATGTTGATACATTTCTAGAAGTATGTCTTTCTGATTGATTTCCATTAGCTGTATAAGGGGCTAGCCTAAGGTGTTCTATAAAATTCTTAAGTAAGAACTTTCTTAAAATATAGCGATGTAAAATAGGCAGCATTGTCTGACACTATTATTTTAGGTACAGAAAAGTTGTTAAAAATTATGCGCTCTAATTTATTACATATTTCAGCACTCTTACACTCCCTCAGAGGGATAAGGCATAGAATTTTACTACATACACTGTCAATATGAAGACAAAATTTCAGGCTAGAATCTAAAGTCAAGCCCAGAAAAAATTAGTGTACTCTGACGATTCAATAACAGAATTCACAATAATAATCGACGAACCACAAATCACAGCTCGTAGGAGCTCTAATATGAAAATCGAGAAAAGTTGTTTTTGCAGTGTTTACAGTAAGATGATTATCCTCCAGCCATTGAAGCAGACAACTACCCTGTACAAACGTATCACACTCCAGGTTTTCTCTAACTTCGTGTGACATATTGACAGACGTATCGTCCGCAAAGAGACACAAATTACCCACACCCACAATAGACGAGATGTCATTGACAAATAACAGAAATAGGATGGGGCCAAGGACAGAGCCTTGGGGCACGCCTGATTTTACTGCTTCTACAGAGGATAATCTATAACTCAAGCAACCAGAATCGTTAACAAATGGAATTTCAACCACCTGGCTTCGGCTCAACAAAAATGAAGAGACCTAGTCAAATGAGCTTCCCCTTATTCCAAGGTTGTAAAGTTTACACAATAAGAGCTTATGATTAACAACATCGAACGCTTTGTGAAGGTCAAAGAAAATGGCATTCTAACGAACATCCTTGGCGTATAATTTAAAGCCTTCAGTGGTCACAGTTGCTTCGGGCAGAGGAAACAAATATATTCGTTCTAAAACTAACCGGGACAGGTCTGTGAAGTTGACATACCCAAAATAGCTTACCCACATTTTTTTCATATCCTTCGTTAGTTACTGTTAAGTTCTCAAGTAAAATTCGTTAGTTTAGCGATAATTAGCAGCTTTAAAGCCTTAATCCAATGGGTACGCTATCTTAAAAGGGTAGCTGAACGGTCCATAAGACTCCATGTTAAATTTGAAATACTTTAAGACCCATCACCTCAGCAACACTTATTCCCACAGAACTGAAATTTTGGCACAGCATAGATACACTCTTTATAAAGGTACTGTAGTAGAATTAGATCTTTTACAGTAACAATTTCATATAAAAAATTTTTGGTTTGTTTTAATATAATTTTTTGTAATAAAATTGAAACAGTTTTGCTCATAACATTTTTTATTTCTGTCTAATACACATAAATCTACTACAGTGTATCAATATATGGTTCATTTATAATCAGTAAAAATTTCATAGAGATATCTTTAGTAGTTTCTGAGGAAATGGGTTTTTAGTCCTGAAAAATTTGATTTCCGGAAAACTGGGGACAAGTAAAATGTTATTTTAAAACATGCAAAACTTTTAAAAAGTTACTTTAAAATCCTCCTGGACAATAATCTTCATTAAGGTCATCTTCCTCAGCTAGCATTTGTCTCCTTTTCTTGACTCTGGCATCCTTGGTCATGTCTTCAGTCGCTTTTTCAGCTTTACGTAGGCGCTCCAGATCCAAGCGATGCAGTGTCTCGAACGGTGAAACTTTCCCAAGTCTCTCACACCCAACTGCTGTAGAGTGTGAAGCCTCCCCTTGTTTCCATCATTTGAAAGTCAGAACACTGTCCCAAAACACCTATTTCCAATGTTTTTTTGCCAACAAATGTTCCTTTGGGCACACGGGTCCACACGACGTTATTAAATGACTTATTGACATTTTGCGGTTTTGCCGTGTAAACATTTCCGCAGTAAATCTGGGGCAACCAAAGCTTTGTATACAGGCCTAATTGCTTCTACAACTGGTTCAGGAAGAGAGTTTTTGTGCTGAAAAGAGCTGAGGGTACCTTCATGCTTGGCAATGTTGTATTTACACCAAGAGTTTGGGCCTTCTGGGCATAGCTGGTGTTTCTGGCTTCTCGTCCGTTGAACGGGAATGACAGTAAGTTGCCCACACTGCCCTTCTCATTCCTTGTAAATCTCCAGAATTGTCCCTTATTTGCTTTGCCATAATACGATTGCAACTGATCAAATTCTTTTGTCTGTAAGCCTATGGGCTCCACCTAGAGGCTTATCGTCGCCTAAGTTTGATTCCCTTCATTTTTTGTTTCAAGTTTCTAAGGTGTGTGCCCATTCGCTTCTCAACATGGCCTACACATTCAATTTTGCGTATATCAAAGGTAGGGCCATAAGGTTGTGCACTTTTAACCCGCTCGAAGGCTTTTGAGTCACCGTCGCCTAACATTTCCATGTACCGGACACCTTTCTCTGCTATCGACCTGTTGAAAATTGTCACCGCGCCTACACCCTCCATTCCACACTAGCTCCCTCCATAGTTTTTAACACAGTTTCTTTCATGCTGAATTTTTTTAGCATTGTCTTTTGGTGGTAGTTTTGAACAGCCACTACAAAACTTGGTTAAAACTTCAGTATCAAGCACTTTTCCTGTATCTAAGTTTGTAATAGTAGCGTAAACCGTTCTTGGATCTAAAACCCACGCTTCTGCCAGCTTCCGTCAAATGCAATGGAGAGATTCTGTGTTGGGCTCATTTAAATTCAATTCCACAGCTTCCTTAGCAGCTGCTGCCATTGAACCCTTGGCAACAGTTTCAATCGATTCATGGAGTAAATCTGTGTACTTACTGCGTGCAGTACTTGGAGGAGGAAGATTGAGTAAAGCACATAACACCCTTCCCAGAATCAAGTCCTCGGACCAAATTACAGCGTTAGGCCATAAAACAAATCTAATGTTAGGTTTCTAAACCATGTTAGGCCTAACCAGTACATTTTGTCTGAGAAGTCCCACACACTAAGTCATGATGACAAAGAAGGTTTACATCATAATGCAAAATTTACTTGCCAAGCCGTTCCGTTCGCCCTCAACTTCCTCAATATTTACAAAACACCACCACAGTTTCTTTACACTCCTAAAAATTTTTAATCAAATGATTTTCCATTGGATCAAACAAAATTTTACAATGAAAATTTCTAGACCTAGCTTTCAAATTCACTCAAAGTGATCAACTACTCACTAACAATGAGCTGCTATAGGCCTAGTTGTTCTTTCTACTGAGCACTAGGTGAGGAGTTAAGGAGCCCTAGGTCTCTGGACAACATTTTGGTTGCGGAAGACAGGACTAAACACTGGTTTCACTCTAGGGGTAGAACTCTGTTGAACTATAACCTTCTATATGTTTGTTACCTCGAAAGGCTCTTTTCTTAAAAACTGACTTTTGCTATCGTCATATCTTCTTTTAAAAACAATAACAAAATTCTTCTACTGTACTTGTAATGTTTAAGAGTTGTAAAGTCCACTATATTTACTAACATAAACAATAACAACAACACACAT